>NW_006239373.1:287983-306769 GCF_000226075.1 Solanum tuberosum | reverse complement strand
CCACCAAGCTCAAGTGTAGGTTCTAGCCAGCCACTAAGCTCAAGGAAACTAACAAGCTCAGGCCAACCTGTAGGTTCTAGCCAGCCACCAACCTGGAGACCATCACAACATGTCTGCTCAGGCCAACAATCTTCTATCTGTGATGATACTTCAATTGTTAGAAGAGTTCAACAAGCTGGAAGAGGCAGAGGAAGAGGCAGAGGAAAAGGCAGGGGGATAGGAGGTGATGATACTTCAACTGTTACAGGAAGACAACAAGCAGGAAGAGGTAGGGGAAGAGAAGGAGTATCAACATCAACAGGAGGAAACAAAAGGCCTAAGACTGTGGGATTTGGCACCTACACTGATGATATAAGTGGCAGACAAACATTAAATGTAAGAGTATAACCAACTTCAATTATTTATAATCTACTTTGATAATAGGCACTTATTTTAGTTTCTTGTATACAGCCTGGTACAACAGGTGAAAGAGTTGTTACTCCAGTTGTTTTCAAGTGTGCAACACCAACAAACATTGATATTGGTTATAAGCCTCGTGGACTGAAATGGAAGGGTAAAGATGCTATCACCACTCCACAATTACAACGCATGAGTAAGTCCAAAAAGGGTGGATCTGCAAACGTCTAGTGCAACAAGAGCAAAAACAGAGGGGTGTGACTACTTTAATATGTTTTGGGTATTTTTGATGTACACTTAGAGGTTGTTTTATTTGAATCTGTAATGCAAGCAGGAAACAATACTGTGACTGCTTTAATATGTTTTGTGATGTTTTTTATGTACACTATAACTAGTGGTTTAAATGTGGATTTTCTTACAAGGAAATGCCAAGAATTTTTATCGATCATTCATGCTTGTTTGGAGCTTAATGTTATTGTGTTGTTCACTTAGTATGGTTATTGTTCTTTGGAGGTGAAGAAAGCAAGGAAGAAGCTTGAAAAAATGTCACTTAAGGCATCTCCGTAGGAATTATAATTTGGCTCGTGAAATCAAATTCCAGGCAGAGCACTCTGTGCCCTCTCCGCGTCGTGGAGAGGGATTCCTATATTAATTCAACAAAGCGAGTACACTCGCGGAGATGAGCAATTGTGTGCGAATGAGAATTTAAAGATGCCTCCACGTCGCGGAGATGAGCAATATGATAGATTAATGAACAACTTATCTCCATTCCTTCTTCCAAAATCAGTACAACAGAAACACAAGACTACTAATACAATCACTCTAAGACTACTAACATAAATATTTCCATATAGCGAAAATCACGAGTGCAATAACGCATATGATCCTGATTTTTCTTGCCCGCTTCCTCTCTTGTTCATAGGATTTGATTCTTTTCAATAGAACCCATATGATCCATTTTGCTTGAGGCGGTATTTCATCATCGTACCATCGAAAATAATCGCATCCACCTCTTCTCTACACAAATTATCAAAATAATTAAACTATAATTAGCGATTGACAACGATTTGTTTAACCAGATTAGAATAATGATAAAAAGCTTACCTTTGTGTTTTTGCAGCAAAAAAATCGACGTCCTGTATTAAGTTGTGTCCATGAAGTTTTCAATTCAGCATTGACCCCACATCGACATAACACATTTACATCTGAAGAAGTTGAAATCGACAAATTGGACATTTCCTTCGCTGTGAAGAAGACGAATGAAGAATTTTTTTTATCTCCACTGTAGTAGCAACAATGGTGAGATGTGGAGAAGAAAGAGATGAGAAATAAATAAAAGGGAAGAATCTAGGGTTGGATAAATAAAAGGGGAAGATTTTGACTGTTAAGTATGTTAAAGTGTGCCAATCAGACACATCAGCTTTTTTTTTTCTCACTTCACGCGCTCAAAAGGAGTGCCTCACACGATAAGTGCCAAGTCAGACAGGTGTGTCTGATAGGTACACTTATTGAGTGGTTTAAGTGTTCAATAGGAAGGATTCCTTGTTAAGGTGTCTATAAGGAAAATCCTTACAAGTTCAAGGGGCCTCTTATGTGTTCTGCCTATTAGATATCAAGATACATGTAAATATGCATAGATACACTAAATATTTGATACAAGATGCACAAGATCAAATTGATATCAGATACACTAGATTAGATTAACTTTGGATGCATAGATATATGCAATTAATACTGGATACACAAATACACAAATTTATGAAACTCAAATACATTCTAAAATACAAATACACAGGAAGGGAGGCAAGTGAGAGAGTCAGTGTATCTCCGATACATATATATCACGTTTTCCCCCAGAGCATATGAAACAAATTATACCTATTTTAACCCGTATGTAACTGAGATACATATATGTTTTCCATCTGATACATGTATCGGAAACAAGATTTTCCTGACAAAAAATATAATTAAGAAATTTTTTATTTAGCATATAATTAGCATCATTAATAATTTGTTTTGTGTTGTTTCCTCATGTATTATTATTTAATGAGAAAATTTCAGAAATAACAAACATAATAGACATAATAAGGCTCTATAACTATGATTTTGATAATTGCGCTTCATAGCTATAATTTTGTTTGCTATGGAGGTTGCAGTTTGTATATTTCACGCAGTTTTTATATTTCGCTAGTCCTTTTGTATATTTTTCTTGTGAATATACAAATAGGGTAAGTATATACAAATTTTGAATTTATACATTCAGAAATTTTTAGAACTCCGTTTGTATATTTCACTTGTCAATATATAAACAGAGTAATTTATTGTGAATTTTTCATATATCATATACAAATAGATAGGGTAAGCATATACAAATTCTAGATTTATACAATCAGGAACTGAATTATACGAAATTCTGATTTATACAATCAGGCGAATTATACAAATTAGGTGAATTATACAAATTAAATGAATAACAAGATTTGGGGAAATTATGGTATGAATCACAATTTTCCAAAACAGTTGATATAGCATTTAATATCATTTAAATGCTTACTATTCTGCACAATGTTTTACAATATAAGACGCATCTTTTCTCAGCTTGATTGCCCATGCATTTAGATGGATCAACTTGAATTGTGCCCAAATGACTATGTGAGTCCATTCGGCCCACCAAATTAATCCTTATGTCTTACCAGGTTTGAAAAAATTACTGAAATACACGTCTTATGTTTCCCTTATGACTAATATTCCCTTTTATTTCTAAAAACCTCTAAAATCCTATATTTCTCTCCTAATTCTAAATTATTTTATAATGTATCCGAGCTAGTTTTTAATGTATTCGAACTACATATTATGTATCCGGTTTATTTTATAATGTATCCGAGCTAGTTTTTAATGTATCTGAGCTACATATTATGTATCCGGTTTGTTTTACTTTTTCAAGAATTAATGTAATTACAAACTAAATAGGAATAGATTGTAATTTCATATTAAAACTATGTGATTCCTAAAATTTATACTTAAAGTAAATTTGGGCTTATTGTGAGCTTCATCTTAAATGTAGCCCATATATCTTTGTGTCTTGAAGGAATATTACTATGTTCATAATTTCTAGGTATAATTTTTGGTATAAATTTCTTCTTCATGTGTAGTAATAGACACACATACAATATCTTTTTATTGTTTTTTCATGAACCCCTGATCTTCACACCTTTGGATATTTTTTAATATAATCATATAAATAAAGGTCTTTGAGAATTATATGGTACAAACTTCAAAGGAAGAAGAAACTTATTCTATATTGCTCTCTTCTACTATATTGTTTCTCTCATTCTTCATATTATTATTTGGACTTGAATTATCAAAAGAGCATCATTTTTATTAAAATTTTAAAAAACGAAGGATTTATGATTTTGATCGTAAATAAATTTAAAAATTTATAGTTGTCACATAATTAAATAGGTAGTATAGGAATAATAACCATAGAAATTAATTTGATAAAATTAAGTAACTTTTTTTAAAAGGCAAAATAAAAAAATAAATAACGACTATGACGTTCAATGATTAGAAAGGTAGAAACAGAGTGACCATCTAAATTTTAACTATTAATATTATATGGTGATACATTCTTATTATTAATCTTTTTAACTATAAATTAACACATGATTTTTAGGGCCCCAAATTTCTTTAATGTAGAGATTTTTTTCAATATGTTTTTAATAAAATATTATTGAAGCATTTATAGCCGCTATATTCTTGTTAAAAGTGACGTATTAAGGATTTAATTATCTAATCAAAATACTAGACTTGTTATTCGTTATCATAGATATTTTACTTTTAAATGTACCTATATGACAACATAATAATAATATTATTATTTATTATAAAAAAGACGTATCATTGCTAAAATGACAATTAAGAATTTCTTGTCAGGTGCTATCATCCTATTATAATGTTTATTTTGATGTCAGAGCAGACGGAACTAATTATCTTTCTCATGCTGGGTAAATAAACTGTCCTTTCACCGCATTCTACTTTTTTAGGGAAATGAGAAAGATGATAAGTCGTCTCTACTACCGGCCCTTAAAATTTGAGTAAAACTATTATAAAAAGATAATTTTAAAAAAGTATATTATCTCTCAACTTTTAAATGCTAATAAAAAGTATCTTAATTACAAATCAAACTTTCACTCATTATATACTACGTACCCAATCGATCAATATTTGATATATTCGATGATAATTAAATTTAATGGTGTACTCAGAATTTTGCATAATTATAATTATATAACACATATAAAGTCACGAAACCACTAATTATACAAACCCTCTAAGCATTCTTAGCCTTAATTAATCATATACTTTTGTTGATTAATTTCCTTTACCACTTTTTGATTAATCTTCATTTCCCAACTTGCATCTCCATCCAATCGTACTAGCTTGAGTTAGAATTTTGTTTGTTTGAATTATTGGAAAACGCACTAAAATTGAAAAGGCCACGACATGGATAAAGTGCGGAGCTAGACAGGGTTGAAGGGTCATCTGATTTGAATTTTTTTTGACGGAAAATTATATTATTTATACACAATTAAATTATTTATCATGTATATATAATAGATATGAATCCCTTTTGGTTTCTTCAAATATTTATTTTTTCATATTTTAAATTTCTTTAGTAAAAATACTGATTCCGACGTGCGTTCATCACTAGCTAAGATCAAAACAGGACCCCGACAGTCATAGTTGAACTCCATGTCAGTACAAACTCACATATGTAAAAAGTGCGTGTAACCCTGTTTAATGATATTGACTATTCATCGTTTTGTAGTCCCACGTGTATTCAAAATCGTAAAACATAAATATATCGTTCAATTTAACTTCTGCTAATATTTTTTAAAATTTTAGATGTGTATAAAGTTAAACAAATAGACACAATGTCTTAGATGGCATATATAAATCGGTTCGAGTATGTATCTCGCGCAAATTGTTACATAGGATGCCATGAAGGACGTGTATTTACACGTTGATCAACTTCGTATAGATAAATACTTAAATTTGTATAAAGTTGAACAAATAAACACACTGTCTTCCCCAACATATACAAATCAGTTCGAGGATATCTCACGCGAATTCCTACATAGGACACCACGAAGGACGTGAGTGTTTAGTCTTTACTTGTTCAACTTTATATAAGCTAAGTAGACACTTAAATTTGTATCTATAAATTTAAACAAATAGACACAAGTAATGTCTTACATGACATATACAAATCAGTTCGAGTGTATCTCACGTGAAATATTGCTATGTAGGGCACCAAGAAGAACATATATTTTTACTTGTTCAACTTTATACAAATTCAAGTGTCTACAATCATATATATCTATAATTGAAAGTTATATCTATATGTCAGTTAAGACCAGGTTATAGGACACGTATATATACTATGCCAATATATATTCTAACTATACAAAAGTAACTAAAGTTGGCAATGTACTAGGACGTACCTTATGTCGTGGTAGTGCATGAATAATATATAGTATGTCATTTTCACAAAGTGACTAAATACAGAACATGTTTTAAGTTCATATGGGCTAGGAACATGATCAAACTAAAGTTAAATAGCATATTGCTCTTGGCCTGCACCTAACCATTCACACATATATATATATTGGAGTACACAACATGTCCCATGTAGAATAAAAGTCAGGCATATAGAGACATAAGTAAATATTAAGACTCAATTCAACGGCTTATAACAAGAAAAAGAAAATATGGAAGTGCCTATCCTTATAAACGGAACATGTACTGTGTGAATCTGAATTTAGTTAAATTCCGTTATAAATACTTAATATCAAGTGAGAAATAATCCCCCTAAACTTACACATCCTTAATTAAATCCACCTCTGAGTTTCATAGATAATAGGAGGCAGGTGTTCAATATCGCAATAAAATCGGACTAATCTAAATTCACATTGCATAAGGTTTCATTTGGAGAAAGTATTTCGCCTTGATATTTCCATACGAACGTAATTAAGTAATTGTTGTTCTATAAGACCATAAAAAAAAATTGCATTTTTTTTGTTTTTCTTCTAGACAAACATGATAATGAATTTTTTTTCTGAAATATGATTGGTTTCTAAGACCACTTCCATTCCTAGGCTTTTTATTAGTTAGTCCTAGTAAAGCCCCCTGGCATCATTTCTTTTTAACGAGGTCCTCAATAATATAAAGACTTCTTATTTAAGGATATTTTCATACTCAAGTCTCAAACCTGAAAATTGGAATCTCTAATTAAGAAAAAAGTAGCTTCATTCACTATATCACATTTGTTGATAATATTATGAATATCTTAGGCGCCAAATGAAAAATATTTTTCAAAAAATGTTCGAGAAGAAACAATCCAAGAGTGGTCTAAAGATACCCTGCCGACATAATAAATTTACCTAGATGAGAGGAAAAATATACTAGTACTACTATGTTTCTTGATAATTAATACCATTAATTAATCAGTCAATGACAGCATGAAACATATTTTTGTGCTAAGAGTACGTAAAAAAGATTACAGAATAATATTGATCGTAAAAATATAGTTTTATATTTTTGGTTGCTTCTCTACTTGGTAGTGACTTTATTATATAAACATGTCTTTTCTATTAGATTGAGATTGAACTCTACGATTTCAGTCTTAGTAATATAACTAATTCTAAGTTATGTCAATGTTTAAACGTTATTGTTGACTTGATCAAAATGATCATTCTCGCTATCTTTTTCTTGCATATCAGATAGATAATTTGAAGATTCCAAGTTTATAAGACATATAATTATGAATTGATCGAGAGAGGGGAGAATGATGAACTAGTTATTTTAAATATTTTTACTGAAAATTCTGACTCTGATCCATTATTCATAATATTTTGCAACTTTGAGTGGATTGTTTTAAGTTTGAATTATTGGACAGCTCATGACAAACAAAGAAAAGAAAACAAACACTAAACCAAAAAATAATACAGTAATAATTAAAAAGGTATATATTATCAACTTGCATGACATGCATTTGTTAAGAAAAAGGGACTCGTCCTCATATTAGAAGTGCATGTAATTTCCTTTAATGATATTGACAAATCATAATTTAATTTTGAGAAATATCATAGAACAAAAGATATTTTAAGCGTAAGGACAATTAACTTTATGTTGAAATAAAATTAAAAGTATTTGAAGTTGATAATATCATTATTGTGTATATTCAACTCAGGTACAAAAGTCACTTAGTTAATTATATATACAAATACATAAGTGGGTATATTCATGGAGAACTTACGTAAATTCCATTAGTTTAGGAGCTAATTACTTATATACACTTTAATTTACAATATTATGTATTTTATCAGATTTTGGGTTGTTCATATACATTCAGATACATACATAGGGTCAAATTTAGATGTAATTTGTTCTAGATACATTGTATTCAAGTGGATTCACATGTATCTGGGATACATAACGAATCTCGCTCGCCTCTCTCCCGTCTCGCTTGCCGCTCTCTCACATATCGGGTATTCCAGATACATATGAATAACGTCAGATACATACAGATACATGTCTATATCTAGTATGTATCTAGTGTGATTCACATGTATTTGGGATACATACGAATCTCGCTTGCCTCCCTCCCATCTCACCCATCTCTCTCCTTATTTTTATGTAATTGATAGCAAAACTACATTTATCTAAGTGTATTTTTCTCAATATATGGTAGAAAACTCTTAATTAGTGTTAAGATACGTAATATTTTGAAAATATAAATAATAATAGTATATATAATAGTGAAGTATATCTAATTATATAGTTTTTTCGATATTCATCAATAGAAGCTCCCTGACCCGTTTTACACAAAAGGGTCATGACGACATTCATCTGTATCATGACCTTGCATGCCTAAATGAGAGGCGCAACGTTTAGCTGGATCAAAATAATAAAACATAAATATGTCATGTTAGATGGGTTATACTGAGTTCTAAATTAATAATTTTTAGATGTCAGATGAATTTTATATATATACTAGATAAGCCTCGCCCGTGCAGAGTACGGGATCAACATTTTCAATTTTAAGATATTACATTTTGGTTTGTATAATATGAAATTTTTGTGACACAATTTTAATTTGTTTCATTTTGAAAAAAATATTTTTTGTGTCAAAATATGATACTACCTCTATTTCATATTAAATAAATTTGTGAGGCAATACATATTAAGAAAAACATTTAAGGACATAATTTAAAACATATTTTCCATAATTTCCCTTTTGTGAGATCATATACATAACTTTGTAAATAGTGTAATTTATCTCCTATAAAATATGAAACCTCTTTAAAGGAAAGTGCAAATATTAAAAAGGACGAAACATTTATCTTGAACTTTGAACATTTCAGTTATTTTAAATAATGGAAAAAAATCCAAAAATAGCACTTAATATATGATGGAGGGAGTAGTAAACTTGGTGGATTGTCCAAAGTACTAATGAATCAGCACTTGCCACAAAGTCCTAATGAAGTATCAAAACTTAAGTATAAATCTCAACAACACATGATCTTAACTTAATTTGAATCATATTATCTCTCTAAATTATTTTAAAATTGAATAGATACACCTAAATGCTGACGTTATATACATAGAGAATGTGCACTTTCTCTTGAAAGCAAGTGATGAACAACAACGAAAAAATAGATACATATCCTTTTTTAATTGATTTATTTACAACTAATTACACATAATTATTGACATAAAAACTTATATATTTTAATTATATTTATTTTTTTCTTTATTAAATATTTTAATTTCCCTCTTCACTTTAATTTTTAATTTTTTTTCTCTTTTATTAATTTTTTTGATCTTTTCAGTTTAAATTATGAGATCTAATTTATGACATTGTGTAACTATATATTTTGAGATATTGTTCTTTTAGAGAAGATTTGACGATATGCTTTACGTAAATTAGTCTAACTGGATAAATTTATTAGTTTTAAAAAATTAATGGACATAAATTATATTTAAAAATACATTCAAATTTTAAATATTTTTTTGTAAGAAATATGATCAAACACAACTCTAATTTTAACTTTAAAATTTTAAATAAAATAACTAAATGCTTTTAATAAATATCATATGCAATACTCTTTTAAAATTGAATAAGAGAAATAGGCAAGTTAAAAAATAGGGGAAAAATTTGTCACCTACAACCCACAATTATAATGACAAATGGGCCCACTTTTTGTAACTACAAGGTTGTGCCAAAGGGCTAAATGGTCAGCACAATTAAAGATTAATAAAGCATGCACAAAAAGTGACTCATTTCTCCCTATCAAAATTTAGAACCAAACTCAAAAGACTAAAATGCCACATAACATGAATTTAAATTTATATACAAGCTAGTAATACTATAGTACAATCTATCAGCCTTCTATAGTTAACTAGCTCTTCAATATTTTCTTCAATCTCAATATATTAATCATTCCTTTTCTTTTAGTATATATGTCAAAAAAAAAACATAACATGTTTTTATTTTATATAATTTAGAAATAATTAAATTTTTAATTTTTAATGATACTCAACATTTTTAGTAACACAAATATAATATATGTCCTCTAAATTAGTAATTAATTAATCTTCTAGTAGTTACACTGATGAATAATCGACAACACTGAATTCTACTTTAATTAATTAATTGATAATTGATAAGTTGTGTGAGAGAGTAAAACAAAGTTAAGTAGATGAAAAGACGGTTACAAAAGTGATTCAAGCTTTTATTGTATTCTTTTATATTACTCATCTAGATGACCTTAAGGATTTTAGGAAACAACCAAACACTGAAAATAAACCAAAAATAGGACTAATTGCAATCTCTGTAAATTCTAGCAATAAAATATCTGCATAATTTTAAATTAATGTGATGTGACATTATCTTGTTTCTAGTTAAATCCACACCATCCACACAATTAAAAGCATCCATATACAGTGATATACTTTATAGTTATCTCACTTATTTTTATTATCAGCTTCCGATATGAAACTTTGTTTATAGATCGAAGATTCTTTTGTCAAACCAAGTACCATATGAGACCATTATCAGAAAATTCATGGACACTTACTAGGAAATTTTACAATTTAGCATCCGTATATTTATGGCCACCAACATCATTTAAAATCTTCAAATGAGATCGTTCTTGCAATCGGGATATAAAGACAAGCGATAAATTTAGACCTAACTCAACCTCAAAAGTTATTATTCTCTTTATCAAACATGCATATCCAATTACGAATGGACTAGAAATCCAAGCTCTAAACGATTCATTTTGGCTTCAAAAGCAAGGACTTCACAATTTCTATATATCTAATTCATTGAAATAATAGAAAAAGCTTAAAGTGAGAATTGACCTAGACCATGTAAGGAGATCTAGAAACAACCTTTCTCTCGATCAATGTGGGACTTAACACTCTTCCACATGTCAAAAGGCGTAAACATAACACAAGAGCCCAACATTGAAAAAAATACAATAGTAGACAACAAATAAGATAGGTCTATTTTAATACAGTAATAAAGAAAGATTAAGGTAGGTCTATTTTAATACAATAATAAGAAAAGAATAAGATAGGTCTATGTTAATTGGTCTATTTTGCATTGAATGTTCAGTTTTCCTAGCTCAAATACAAAAGCTACCTCGTGAAACAAGAATTATCCAATTTCAATTACAGAGATCATAACTCATTTCCTTAACCGGTGTGAGACTTTTTACAATGAGTAACAACAACCTCAATTGAACTTCCACTTGAATGACCTTGAAGACAAACTTCCAATGTTGTTTATTGCACATGATGTTCCATTAATAGTATTTTTCAATGATGTTTTTTTCTTGATAACTTTTAAATATAGTACCCTTTTAAAGTACTCATCTAGCTAGGTTTTTAGGAAGAAACCAATCATCATATATATCATATATTACTAAAAGTGGAACAAAAAAAGTTGAAAGTTGAAATACCATTTTGTCTCTACACTAAATTAAAATATAATAAATATTTAGTTAATTACATGTTTAAATATTAGTGATAATCAATTACTACATTGAGTAAATGGAGAGTTACATGTGTTCAAAGGATGATTTTTCACTCTTTCAGATTATAATGGAGGTTCATTGCATATATTTAATATTTTTAAAGTTGTTCTCTTTTATCTATTTTGGCCCTTTAAAACCTTCAAATATTTAATTTAAAACTTTGTGATGTCTTTTGATATTTCTCTATTTTTGTTTAATATAAATTCATTTTTTTTTATTTCATGAAACTCACATCCAAAATTATCCTTTTCATTTTATAGTTAAAATAGTGAAGTCTTCAACATCTAAAGTATATGATATATCTACCTTAGTCTGATTATATATCACTTTATGAAAATAAATTGATTTTTCTATTTGATTCATGCTTTAGTCTCACTCGATTAAGAAGACTTTTGAATTTTGATTGGATATGAGAGGTGTCGACAAAAACTTGGAAAATTATGTACCGATTTTGTATTTCTTTTTCCATTTATATAACGTTATGATTAAAGTCTTAAGAAGGATGCGTATGTTATTTTTTTCTTCTATGTTTATTTTTTTATATTTCTCTATTAGTCTTCTTTAATTTATTTTTCTATAAAAAAAATTATTATCATAACATTTATTTGAGATTGTTGCATTTTAGTACTCATTATAAATTACACGCATGTTTTCATTGAATTTTAATCGTCCTAACGAATTTATAAAATATTACATGGGACACATGTGCAACGCACGTGCTCAGAAACTAGTCATTAAAAATAAACAAAAATAGGAGTTAAAGCATTTCTTACCCATTGGCACACAAGATTATGGACACTCAAATAAATCATCTGATCATGGAATAATTGCAATCTCGGTAAATTATAGCAATAAAATATCTATATAGTTTTAAATTAATATGACGTGACATTAGCTATTTTTGGTCAAATTCGCACCATTCACATAATTTAAAGCATCCACATAAGTTGTAGACTTGTAGTTATAACTTATTTTTCTTATCAACTTCCAAAAATAAAGTTTGTTTATAGATTCAATGATTTTCTCATTGAACTAAGTACCACATGGGATTAATTTTCAAAAAAATCATGGACTTATGTGAAAGTTTATTGTGTGACATCCTATCATTCTTATATTTATGACCACCAACGTCCACACTTTATATGTACATAGTTTATTTTTCTTATCAATTTCTAATGTAGGTCTTTGTTCGCATAAATGCATCTTGCAACAACAAAGAAAAGAAAACAGACATTTATTCAAAATCTTCAAATGAGGTCGTTCTTGCAATTGAGATATATAAATAATGGATAAATCTTGGACCTAACTCAACTTCAAAAGTTATTATTCTTTTTATTAGAGATATGCATATCCAATTACAAACAGACAAGAAATCCAAGCTCTACACTATTCATTTTGGATTCAAAAGCAAGGACTTTGCGATTTTTATAAATCTAATACAATGAAATTTCATCCAATAAAATGGAAGAACTATAAATCACCAAAATAATAAATAGAAATAAAAAAACAAGGTGAGAATTGACCTATACCAAGTAAGAAGAGAAACATTCTTTCTCTCAACCAATGAGGACTTAACACTCTCCCACATGTCCAAGAGCATGAATAACATAACATGAGAGGCCAACATTAAAAATTACAATAATAAGTAATGATATGTCAATTTTTCATTGGAGTAAGATAAAGCCATGTGCTTTTACTAAACTCGTTATAAAAACAAGAAATATACCATCACCCTAGCTCATGAGATCAGAATTGCCCAATTCCAGTTACGTTACGGAGATCACAACTAATTTCCTCAACCAGTATGAGACTTTTTACAATGAGCAACAGCATCCTCAATTGAACCTTCACTCTCAGAAGTAAAACTACTTCTCTTGGAGAAATTCAACTCATAATTAGAGTTAAAGGAACAATCAAATGATAACCTTGAAGAAAAATTAGTTGAAGAGAATGACCTTGAAGAACTTCCATTTCTTGATTTTTGTTGCCACTTGAATGACCTTGAAGACACACTTCCAATGTTATTAGTATTTTTCAATGGAATTATTTTCTTGGAAACATTCATGTCTTTACTAGAACAACAATTCCCATTTCTACAAGAAGATTTACTAAACAAAGATTTGAGCTTTTGAGTAATTAAAGAATGTTTAATGAACTTAATCCACACTTTCTTAGGACTTATTTTATGATCATTTGGACTAAGTTCAAAAGATTGTGATGGTGAACTAATAGTGAAATTGATGGTGGAGCTCGTGAGTAGGTTGATCCGTTTGCTAGAACCAAGGGGTCTTTCTGTAGAAACTTCCACGCAAAAGCTATCTTCTAAATCTTCAAAGAGTTGTGTTTGAAGGATTTTTTGGTGAAGAGGAAGGAGTCTGCCCCTATAAAAGAGTTCATCAGCAGGGGAAGTTGTGTTATAATTGGTAATTGAAGCCATTTGAAACTCAAATTCTCTGTTTTGAGAGGCAGAGTTTACTTCAATGTCTATGTATTCTTCTTCACCTAAGTGGTTTATTGGTGATGGAAGAGGATTTTTGGCCATTTTACTAGGAAAAAATGTGTGTATTTTTGAAGTTTAGATGGTGTCAAGAGAGATATTGGGTGAATATTAGTTTCACCCTATATATATATATATTGGATACGTGGAAAACAAACGAACAAGAAACAACAAATAAACAAAAGATAAAGAACAATAAGATAGGATTTAATTGACAAGCTGAGCTTCATGCCTTTATATTTTTCAAGCACCCACTCAATGATTAAAGGCTCAGCCCAATCCTCTAAAGTATATGGTGATTGAACGAGTTATAATTTCATCGATTACTTTGACACTCCTAATCATAATGAAGTCCACTTAAATCGTATCGATTTAAGTTGAGCCGATTCGGAAGCTTGTTAAACACAAATATCTTATGGACATGTAAAACATATTATGAAATAATATAATGCAGTTTTCTCTCGAAAAATAAAATAAAATCGGAAGCTTGTTTGTTGAGTTTTAAGAGGTTTGAAGTAAATTTGGGCTTATTGTGAGCTATGCAAGCCCATTTACCTTCAGCCCATCACGCTTAAATATCTCTCTCAAGCTTTTAGATTGAGTTTTTTCTTTGAAAACTTACGGAAATTTCATTAATTTAGGAGCTAATTACTTAGATACATACTAGTTTAAAATATTATGAATTTTACCAGATTTTGGTGCGTCCAGATTCATGTATCTGGGAATACATGGATTCAAAATTAGGTGTAATTTATTCTAGAAACATTGTATCCAAGTGAATTTGTTTGTATCAGGGATACATAACAAATCTCGCTCGCCTCCTTCCCATGTCGCTTGTCACTCTCCTATGTATTTGGTATTCCAGATACAAGTGAATCACACCAGATACATACAAATACATGTATTTAGTGTGATTGACATGTATTTGTGATACATGACTATCTCCCTCCCCGTCTCGCTCACGTCTTCCCTATTTTAGTGTGTCTGGTAGAAAAAAACATGTATTGAGGTGTATCTTCCTCAATATATGATAGTAAACTCTCACACTATTTATTAGACGTTGAGGGTATATGTACATCATTTGTTAGGTGGTGCAAATATATATACACCACCTTTAATTTTTAACGAAGAATATACACGTTCTAAATCGAAAGTTAAAAGGTATTTTTTTTCCTTTTACAATTTTTTTCTTATTATATAAAAGGGATTCAATGTAGAATGCGTTAATGGCTTTAGTAGTTCTAATTCCTAGTATAGGCATGTGTTAATAGGAGCTTGGAATTTATTTGGAAAAAAATATTTTTTAAAAGTGCATTCTCTACTTTCCTTCCTTTTTATACGCACCAACTATTACTTAGATATTTAACTTTGTCAATTACCAAATAAATACTTCTATTAATAAAAAGAATATGCCGAGAACCCCGCATGATGTTACATAAATTGTGACGAAGATATCATCGAATATAATACTCCAAATATGTCATAAAGTGGGACTACAATTATTTATTTATGATGAAAAATAGTTGAATTTGTCATAACTCGCCAAGTTTTTCTCAACCTCAACTTATTTAATCAAATTCTTTCCATCTCTCTCCCATTTTTTAAATTTACGTATATTAATTTGATTAGGTACAAAGTTCTAAAAAAAAATTTACAAAAAGACTTTAAAATTTTATTTTCTTAAGCTTAAAAAAATGCGGCTTGCAAATAAGAGATAATCTCGATAAAGGCCCCCCCAAAGTATAAAAAGTGAGTGAAATAATATCAAAATCCCACAACTTATCATAATGTATACCAAATATACCTTTTATGTTTTGTTTCTTTTAAATAAGCAACTTAGGATATTGATCGTAAATAGTTATTTCATTTCTCTTAATTTATGTGAATATGTTTAACTAGACTCAAATTTTATTTTTATTTTTTTTAAAACTTTTGGTACTTACTGTTTAAAATAACCAATAGAAATATATGTTTCAAATTAAATTGTTATTAAATATTTTTTTTAAATGCCATTTTTAAGATCAACTCACGAAATCAAAGAGTTTCACGTATGTTGTGATGGTGGAATATTAAATATAGAATTGACATCCTTTTTTAATCGATTAAAAAGAAAAGAAGACAAGTAAACTAAACCAGAAGGATTATGTTAATTTCTAAAAATAGATTATTATTTTTCTCTTTAATTTGCTTCTTCCCTAAATAAGAATTGAAATAAAGCTAGTAGACCTTATTTGTTCTTCCACACATTCCTATAGTTAATTACATGATTATTTTTTTTTAAAAAAAAATCAAATGGTAATACTCACTATTCTAAGAAGAGGTAATATCAGCTTCTGGTGGTACAAAAAGAAAAAAACAAGCTACCATCTCTGTTAAAACAAATCCTGCAATGGCAGAACTTCAGGCTGTTTTTACTTAAGCTATAATATATATATTTTTTTTATTTTTTTTTTTTTACCCTCCTTAGGAGCTCTCACTCCTTTTGCTCCCTTAGTGACTCGAACTCGCAACTTTCGGATTGGAAGTGAGGGGTGTTTACCATCCGAGCAATTCACTCTCGTCTATGCTATAATATATAACTATCCTTTTAACCAAAAAAAAAGAGGTAAATTAAGGCAAAGTACTATTAAAGCACACATACACAAAAAATAAAAAATGTACTACCTCATAATTTTAATCAAGTAATAGTTAATACTACCTCATAATTAAATTCATTTATTCCTTCAACGATTTGTGGGTTAGATTCTCTATCTGCAATTTGAACGTGGGAATTATTCGAATTTACTCTCATACCTTTAATAATTAAGCACTTGCTTAGATAAAATTAGTATATTAATTAGTTTAATGCACTATTACAATGTCTTTTTTTTTCTTTTCCACTCAGTGTCTAAGTCCGCATTGGAGGGTGACACTCCCAACAAGATTTTTTCCATTTGAGGGTGACACTCCAACAAGATTTTTTCCATATCCATAGCTCAAATCTGAAACCTCTGATTAAGGGTCAAGCTATTACAATATCATTAACTTGGGTTCGAAAAAAATTATTCAAGAAATTTTATTTGACACCCCTAATTTTTCTTCTTTTAGCCAAAAAATAATTGAGTTCGAATGTTCGATAATAATTTCAAATTTAATCGTAAAAAAAAAGGATAAACAAGATCCTATGAGAAAAGGAAGAATCTTTCTTTATATAAAATAATAATCTATGTATTAATATAAAGCAGGAACATAAGGCCGCTGATGTGGCACATGTTATGAATCAACCCCGTCTAGATAGAAACTTTGACGTCACAAAATCAATTATTGAGCCAAAAAGGTTGATTTGGGATTTAGGCCCAATTAGCAACTAATTTAAAAGGAAAAGAAGTTAGAAAGAGAGGTTAGGCGTATTATGAAGAAACTATCCTCTCATCCCCTTTCTAGAGTTTTAACTTCTCATCCTCATTCTTTTTTCCATCTTTAGTTACTTGTTATTTCGATACTTCTCTTTGTAATTCAAGTGTTGTTATTGTAATTTGGCTATCTTATTATATAATGTTTGAATATTTGTGTTGAGAATTCGAGTTTGTTTCAGCACACTTCATAGATCAGGAATAATATTTATTTTTTTGTGATTTTTTTGGCTTTTTTTCTCTCATCTCTCTATTTATTTTATTTAAATTAATTTTTTAACAACCTTTAAAGTCATTAAAAAAAAATTAAGTAACTGCCATTTAACAAACCCCTTCACCTTCCAATGATGAAAGTCCAAAGGACATCCTTCTTTTTCTTACTTATATATCAATGGATGGAAAGATATCATTCTACATAGTCTCATTTTTTACTTTTTTCAAATAACATTGTCTTGCAATTTATATATATATATATATAACACTTATATGTAGTATCAAAAATAATTTCTTTTTCTTTTTCTTTTTGGTTGTTGATTTGTTCTTTTTTGTTGTTAATGCATGATACACATTGTTGGTGGAAAAAATCTATATATTGCTATATAAAGTTTAAGGGAAGTGAAAAATAAAGATCTCAATATAATTGTGGAGTTTTATTCTTAACTGGGTTATCTTTTCGTTTCTAGATGGTTACACCTTTGCTCTCTGGACTTGTACTGTGCAATTTGTTTATACTCTTAATTTCTTATTTCATAAATTCAGGCGTTGCTCTTTTATTTTTTACTTTAGCAGGTTGTTCTAAGGGAGAGGTTCATAGCTAACGAGTGTGTATTTATTTATTATTATTTTAAATATTTTTTCTTTGAATAATTTCAAAGATCTCTGTTCATGTTTATCTCATAATACTTTCCCATTTTTGTGATTTATGATATTACTTTATCTCATTTCTTTTAATTTTATTGAAACAATTTCTATTTACTACTCTAATTATTATCAATATGGAAAAATATGTTTCAAATAATTTGACTCTTGAGAACAACTTGAGAATCTCCTTTATTATATATAGAGAGAGAACAAAAAAATTGTGATAAACATATATTGGCAGTATGATGGCACACGAATAACAAAGTTGAGGGGAGATAAGTGATAGCAAATGAGTATGAAAGAAAAATAAAATGCATAGTCATTAATATGTATTAATTGTTCAATTTAATTAGAGATTAAAATAATTGTTGACACATTGTAATTATATTAATATTTTAAATTAAATAAAAAAGAGGAGAGCTAACAAAGATTTCCATTTCATTATTTCCAATTTCATTCTATAACTTTTTTATTTTATTTTTTTCTATCAAAATGAAAAAATATATCAACATTATCAAACATAAATGTTGCCAAT
>NW_006239373.1:285688-286648 GCF_000226075.1 Solanum tuberosum | reverse complement strand
TCATAACCTCCAACTACTAAATTATAAAATTTAAGATATTTTATGATATCTCTCTATTTTTAATGACAAAATAAATTCACAAGTTTTTTATTTCATGAAATTTCAACTCAAGATTATTTTTTATATTTCATTGTTCTTTGTAGTATTATTATATTATCAAATTCATGCTTTAACTTGACATGGTGAAAAAGACTCTTGAATGTTGATTAGTCTGTCAAAGAGGGTGTTAGACAAGAGGTCAAAACAGTGGGCATTGATTTTGTATTCTTATTTTTATCTATTTTCTTATGATAAGGTTCCAAGGATGATGTGTGTGTCTTTATTCTCAATGTAACTTCTTTAGTTTGAATTCTTATAACTTTTTATTATTGCAAGTATGTATTTTTGCTTAGATGCAAATTAGTTATTGCAACTTTGTGTGTAATAATACTAACTACTAACAAAGGTTAAAAAAAAAACTAATTGCACAGAGAACTATTTATATTTTTTTCTTTAAAGATTCCTCAATTTTGTTTATATAAGCTCATTATTTTTTATTTCATATTTGAAATAGTGTTTTCCTTAATTTTTCTTGAAGTCTTTCTCACATAACTACTAAATCATAAGTTAAAGAGCAAAAGAGGCACCTATACATATCTTATTTCAAGTTAAATAACAAACATTGAAGAAGAGTATTAACTACTACAAAAACTACACTACACCATATTTTTACTTCAATTTGCTGGATTTTCATTTCATGAAAAGTTTTATTTTTAAAACATAGAAAGTGTAATTCAATTTTATTTTGTTATGTACTCTTCAATTCCATGATATTCACCTTCTTGTAGTATGTCAATTTCTTTTTTAGTTTGGGGCGGGGCTATAAAGTAAGATAATTTTACTTAATTAACTTTAATATATATCTTGAAGAAAATATAGTTCTTTGACCCAGTTTTTTGGTTATATAAATTTCTTTTGATT
>NW_006239373.1:276971-285654 GCF_000226075.1 Solanum tuberosum | reverse complement strand
TTAGTCTTTTTTAAAATTACACAAAATGATCGGTTTTGTTTTTTATTTTATGTTCTAAACTCTACTTTTTAAATCTGTATACGTCATAATTTCCGACATATAAATACAATTATCTTCACTTTGTTATGGATGGAGTGAATGGACCATGTTCTTCTTTTTTTCTCACGTACTTTTTTTAATGAGCTTTGTTTATCTTTAAGTTGGTTATATGACATTAATCAATTTATGTTTAACGAAAACTGAAAAAGTACCTTTTCTTCCTTTATGTAATAGTATATTTTATTTGTTAGAAATTAGTTCAATGTGAATAATAAAATGAATTCAAATTTAAATTTTTATCTATTTAATTGAATTTGAACTAAAAACTCTTTTATATTCAAATAATATGAAAAGGTTAATTTATATTTTTGATATAATATTTTACGATCGCGCGTAGCACGGCTGAGTTACCTAGTTTATACTAAAAATAAAATATACAAAGACGGTTATATATCAACCTAAGTTTACATTCCCAAAATATTACATCATGATCTTTTTTTTTTTATAATTTTTTTTGTCTTTCTGTTTTTTCATAATTAAATTCACATACATTATTTAATTCAGTCATTATGTATTTAACTTGAAATATTTTTTTCATATAAGTTTTAAAAAAATCATAGAAGATGTAAATTGAACAGTAATATTTGTATAATCTCTCTATATATAATAAAGTTATGTATAAATAAAGTAATGTGACACCTTACTCTAATCAAATTTTTTTCCCCACCTTTTCTTGACTTTTTTTGCAATTATATTATTTTTAAAAAATTATCTCCATAACTCACATTTTCCTCAAAATTCATTGAGTATGATTTATTAAGGCCTTTCAAATATTATAAACGCATCGTTATGATAAATAGTCTAATAATTTTGTATTTGATGGTTAGTAAAAGAAAAAAAGTGACGAACAACTGAAAGCATTATTTTCTTCCCACAATAAAATCACCTAATGTAAGAGGTTGAAATTAGAACACTTCCTAAAAAAGGGTTATAATAATATTTTTCGTACGGAGATTAAAGATTGTTCATTTATTCACTTCATCAAATATTTCATTGAAATATCTAGGAGGTGAGAGTGAAAATTCTATTTATATGTGTGATGCTGCTTAGAAGATTTTTTTAATCGAGATTTTTGAGTTAGATTTATCCAAACAAATAAATGGGATGATAATGTATATTTATATTTATATTTATATTTATATTTATATTTATCTTTATATTTATATTTATGTCAAAGAAGTGTTAAAATAATTAAAATAAGAAAGATAAATGTAATATTATAAATTTTAAAAGGTAAATATTATAAAGCAAAATATGTAGGCGGCTAGAATGAAAATTCTAATAATCTCATTTTTTCTTGATAGATCTATTATTTTTATTTTCATTTAGTTCTACATTTTATGCATTTATATTAGAAAAAATAACATGATTTTAGTGGAAACAAACTTTAAGTTAATCCTTATGGATCTTTATTTTATTTATCTACTGTAAAAGTATATTTTCCTTCATTTACCACGTCATAACTCTATAAAAGAATGCATTCAAATGAATAATAAAGTCATAAATTTTAAAGATTCTTTTGCTTATTCTTTTCTTTCGGATAAAATCAATATTTCAAGAATCAAATCAAAATTACAAATTCAAGTGTAAGAATTTTTAATCTCATTTATTTAGATTTTAAGTTCGAAAAGTATCTTTAAAACATTTTTAATATTTTAATTTTATAAAAAAAATCATAATTTAATAATTTTTTCACACCACATGTAGCATGGCTAAGTTTACTAGTAATAATAATAATATTTGATGGAATAATTAAATATTTTTGTTCTGTACATATGCTTATCAAGTAGTAGTAGTACCTTTTATTGGAAAGCTAGTAGGATTTATCACAACTTGACAGGTTTTATTCAGCCTCAACTTATCTCAATCAGATTTCGTTGATATTTTTTTGTCTGAATTGAGATGTAAACAAATTTTATTTTTATTTTATACTTTTATCATCCATTGATTTGGTTTCTTTTTTTAGAGTCAAACTATAAGAACTTTGACTAATATTTTATGATGTATTTTTCATCATATTGATATGCAAAAAAATATAATTTATAGGACTTTTTGTATAGTTTTTGAATATTTAAATTTTTTGTTTAAAATATCGAATTAATGTAATCTAATTTAAGTTTGAAAATTAGTCAAATTAACTTTAAAAAAATGCAACATGACAATTAAAAGTGGATGGAGAGTATTATATAGAAGGGAAAATGGTCTGATATACCCCTCAACTTTGTCATTTAGAGTTGATATACCCCTCGTTATGAAAGTGGCTCATATATACCCCTACTTATATACAAATGACTCACATATACCCTTTCCCTCTAACGGAAATGAAAAAAAATTAATTTTAGTTTAATTTTTTATTATTTTAAATAAAAAAAACTATAATCCCATATGGGTATATTTAATCCTCCTCAAACATATTTTTTTGACTTTTTTTTTGTTTCAATGACTAATTTAGATTTATTATTTTGATGGTCAAATTTATTTATGTTTGACTAATATTCTTGTAAAACTTATTATAGATGACCAATATTTTTTTCTTCAACTACAAAAATTAGATTACAATATAGACAAAAAAAATTGTTTTAAATTATAATATAGCCACAAAAAATGTTTTAAAATTTTTTCTTTACACTAAGGAACGAAAGAAAAAAATAAAATAAGAAACTCAAATAATGAAAATCAAAGAAGTAAAAAAATAATTTATGTATGAAAAAAATTGAAATATACCTTGAACTTTGCTAGAAGAATCCTATATACCCCTAAATGATTAAAAAAAAAATTAAAAATATAAATTAAAAATTAATTTTTCACTTCCGTTAAATGAAGGGTATATGTGAGCTCATTTTGTAACGGTAGGGGTATATGTGAGCCGTTTGTATAACGGTAAGGGTATATATGAGCCACTTTCATAACAAGAGACATATCAGCTCCAAATGACAAAATTGAGGGATATATCAGACCCTTTTCCCTATATAAAATAATTGTTTTTATTAGGACTTCCGAATTATGTATACCACTATGTAGGTTTACTTTTTTATTTCATTAATATAATTTTATTAATAATATTAATTAACATTATTAAATAATTTTAGGATAAACTACTTTATTAGACATATATTACTATCATTCTATCATATATACTAATTTTACTTTTATTTTTAAACAATTACATATATTACCAATTTACCACTTTTAATATTTTATACCATATATTATTAAAGATACAATAAAATGCCCACATCCCTTAAAATTAGGATTGATTACTTATCTTTATATTTAAACTCCAAAATTAACATTTTAATTAAAAATAATATCTTTCTCTCAATATGAGTTAGGTAAAAGTTAAAACTCCAACTCTTCCTCTTTCTCTTCCCTTGATCAGTCGTGAAAAGAAACACTCCATAAAAATGGATGTTCTACAGCTTGTCAACACACATGTCAAACACTTAGCCTTTGATTTTCTCAGTCGTGAAAAGAAACACTCCATAAAAATGGATGTTCTACAGCTTGTCAACACACATGTCAAACTCTTAGCCTTCGATTTTCTCACTCTCAAACAAATCCCCCATGAACCTGCCATTTTTTCAAGCAGGGGGAGACGCCTCTCGCGCGCAGAGACAATGGGTATCGTTGTAAACAAAGATTTCAAGCCCAATAGATTTATCAAATTCGATATTGGCGATGGTACTAGTTACATACTCAACCGGGAAACTTCGTGTCACTTCTCCCGTCGGATCTAGGCATAACGAGCAACATCGATGAATCAAAAGGTGAAGCTAACACTGCCGCAATGAGATGTCCTGACCAACGAACGTAATCAAAAAGTTTCAATAAGTGGAGATTTAAGCATGTATTTGATACATTATGGAGATATGATTATATGTATCTAGTTTTATCAGTGTATCTGATTAAGTGTATATGTATCTAATAAAAATATTGGAGATATACGCATGTATTTGACACAATTTATTTTGTCATGTATCCGAGTCTTGTCATATGTATTTTTCTTTTATCATGTATCTTAATATTATCATACATATATTTGTTATATTATTACAATGTATCTCACTATTTTTGTATTTATCTGAGATACATATTTTTGGATATAACATATGAAATTGATACTTGATATATCAAATTATATATAAAAAAGATACATGAAATAATAGTAGATCATATAAATAGATACATTGAATTAATATTAGTTCATATAAATAGATACATGAAATTAATACCAGATACAAATAACAAATCCATGAAATCCATACTAGATACTTCTATGATACATATAAATGTACTTGTATGATACTCATGTATCTAAGTGTTTAGTTTGTTGGATGCATTATATATTGATAATAGATATATCAAATTAATAAATTTAAGAGTAATAAAATAAAATCAATCAAATTAGATGACCAAGATATATATGTTTTTGTCTTTTATTAATCATATATTAATGAATTTATTTATTTTAGAGAATAATAAATGATGTTAATTAAACATAGATACACTCTTTGATTTCCGTCTTACATTAAGAGATTTAATTAATTTAATTTTTCAGAATTAATTGTCTATATATTTTGTAAATTTCAATTACTTCTCTATTAAAGAAATCAGTTACAACCAAATAATTTAAACACATAAATATGTACTCTTAATTTAAAAATTCGATAAATACATATATCTCGCAGATTCAGATTCATATATCCTAAGCACAAAATATGATAGAGAAAGTAATATTTAAAAATATCAAAAATCTCAATAATTAGAATCTAAACTAATAAAATTTACGTAGTATCCCCATAATTTTATCTATAATTATTTTAAATAATTTAATTATATAAATATTTAAATATCGTGTTGAAAATAAACATAATCATCAGTACGGAAATTCAACTCTTTAAAATATGAACCATTTGTCTGTTTTATCTGCGACTCATTAATGAATGGTAACAACTCAGACTAACATGTTAGTGGAAAATATCTTATATTACTCCACTAAAGACGGTTTCAATCATCATTTCTTAGAATTTAGCTTTAAATAATTAAATTTACGAAGTACTTTGATGCAACGTGTAACATCATCATCGATGTTTCGAATTAAAAATCAAGATACTTATTAACATTTTCTCTCTTAGAAATAGTTTGTATGGTAAATCTTACTTCTATATCTGCTTCATTCAATACAACTCTAAATTCACACTTCAAATATTATTTTTTTGGTTTCTGTTTAATCTTAAACCTTTCGAACTTTATAGTTTGTCTCCAAGCCTCTAATCTAACATTAACTCCATCTAGATCACATTAATTAATACTATATCATCCATAATTATCATATACAATGACATCTTTTTCTACATAGATCGCGTCAATTTATTCATCACCGACCCAAATAGAAAAGGACAAAGAACTGTTCCGTCATGTAAGAAGAAAAGATGACACTTACGTGTTGCTATAAGAACGTGGGATCCATGTGAGTCTGTTGTTTCCTTCATATCCTACTAGTCATACTCCAAATAAATTACTTTCTTCCATCCTAATTGATGTGATACTTTCGGATTTTGAGATTCAAATTACTTTATTTTGAATTGTTAATTATTGTGATTTATAATATTTTTTACATAGTTTACAAAAATATAAATTTCATTTCAAAAAAATTAAAGATTCCATGCGTAAATTTCCAATCAAACTTAAATAGTTTGACTCTCGAAAAACGAAAAAAGCCACGTAAATTGAAATAGAGGGAGTATTTTTTTCTCATAAGTGACAATAAATAATTATATTGACAAATATTGAGTTGCTCAATGTAATTCAGTTACTGTGCATCATAACTGAAATTGTATCCTACACCTGAATAATTCGTTCGTCTTTTTAAAAAATTAAGTAATTAACTTTAATTTTAGTTTATTTTGACTAATAATACATATCACCAAGTTGACATAACCTTTTAAATGATTTAATTAATTTAGATGACATCATTCACCCAACTCGTCCAAATTTAAATTTTAATTAGAACAATTATCTATCCATATTTATATTATCTTTATTCATTTATCAATCTAAATTACTCTTGCCTTTACAAGTTATCTCCCTTTACTCCATTTACATATAAAAACATTTTTCTATACAAAGTTACTTTTTTAATCCACTCTCTTTCTTTCTTTTATTAAAAAAAATAATGTGCTTTTTCGTTCCTTTCGTTATTTCCCCAGTTAAACCTACACCTAACTTTTAAAGATAAAAACAAAAAGATAGACGAGGCATTATCTGGGAATTTTTTTTTAGAATATATGTCGTTTTAAAATTATTTATGTCACTTAGCCTAACATACCATAAATTAAAATGGATTAGATCAACTCAATATTTTATAACTATGAATGCAGCAGATGAGATTGCTCTTTCAATAATCAAAGATCTCGAGTCCGAGTCTTGAGTATAAAAAAAATTCGTAATAGGAAGCATTTCTCATCGAATCAGGTCATATTTAGAGCAAATTCGAAATAATCGAGTTCTAATACGAATATGCCGAGTGAGAAATAAAGAAAAAATAAGGAGAACAGGATTACGTGTTAATTGACAAATAATGTCAGTGTTAGCCACGTCATCTCTGATCATAAAATCAGCAAATGTGGGACCCAAATAGTACTAAGATCCAGCCCGTAATTAGTGGGGCCCATTTCGTATGTGGTCGTACGTACGCCCACTTCATTAATTATGATAATAGCACTTTACGTCCCTCCTTTAGTAATTAATGCTGATTCTGGTCCTATTTATATATGATTTAATATATTTAATTTTTTAATTAGGAATTTTTGTTCTTTTTATGTAGTATAGTATCTTCAAATATGTAGTAATAATACAATTTTAATATAACATATGTGTAATTAGATGACTCATTCAATAGGAGTGGTCTTTTTATGATTTATTTTGGATAAATTGATTGAAGTATTTTGAATTTTTGATTTTAACTATTAAATCATTAAGGTATGTCATAACAAATAACCGTCTCAATCCACTTTATAATTTGCTTCTTAAAGTGTATAATTTTCTATAGTTAACAATGATTAAGATCACCCTATTATATATACCGTGTATTAAGCTTTACTAATGAAATGTTTTCATTCTTATCTAGATTAGTAGTAGTCAGAACTCACAATAATAATGATGATGATGGAGAATCCATAACTTCATCCTTTTATAATTATCATAATGATTTAGATTTATTATGCATTGCTATTATACTTTCTTCACAAAATAACATAATAAATCAAAATATATACAAATACTTGCCCTTGATTCTATCAATCCATTTTCCATTAATAATCTTATGTTTATCTCCTTTACAAGCTCTCTTCTTACTCTATTAACCTACAAATAAAATAAAAAAACATCTTTTTCAACATTTGTCTCTTTTTATCCATTCTTCTTTTCTCTTTTATTGAAAAAAACAAAAACAAAATCACTTCCCTCATTTCCCCAGTTAAACCTTCCAGGTTACACCTAACTTTATTAAAGTTAGAAACAAAAAGGTAGATATGGCAAAGGTAGATGAGACATTACACCATACCATCCTCAAATTATCAAAAAAATATGGTGCAACAAATTAAATTACCTTTTTCTTAATTAAACATTTTCAACTCCAAAATCTTAATATAAAAGAATATTACTCAAATAAAGAGTAAACGAGTCATATAATTCAGATTTTAATATGAATATCAAACGCTAGCCGGAACTGGACAATGGATGGGTGTCCAACAAACTTTCCTTAGCTAAGAAGGATTCATTCACAGCAGCTTCTCTTACTACCAGATGAGTAGTGTGAAGAGTCACTCAGAATAGCCACGTCATCTTAAATATCAGCAACCTGGGTGAGGGGCCCACATTACCATTAGTGGGGCCCATTTCGTATGTGGTCGTACGTACGTTTCCCTATGCTTTCGGGTACAAGTCTATCTAGGGAAGGTCTTTTCTGTATCATCCTTAAATTCTAGTAACTGATAATAGCACTTTTAGTCCCTCCATTATTCATTAATGTTCATTTTGATCTGTTTAATTTTTAATTGATTAAAATATATGTATATTTTTAAATATATTTGTGTTGAAATATGTTATGTTTATACTACTTTTTAGTAATATAGTACCTTCAAATATGTTGTAGTATACATATAATTATTGAATTTTGATGTAAATTATTAGTTTCATCCTTAAATTATTAATTATATTAAAGTCACTCCTCTTTTTAACGTACTAAATTTAAATTGATCTACCACATGACATAGCAAGTGATCGCAAACTCTTGTAGAAATATGATACTCTTGGTAAAAAGCTGAGAGAAGTGTTGGAAAAACTCTGACAATAATTTAGGGATGTATTGCACTCATGTTGTAAGATCAATGATGTATTTAAGCTCAATTAGTCAAATAAAGAGATTTTTTTTGGCTGTCAACAAATCGGAGATAAAACTAATAATTCGTGTCAAATTTAGCGGTATTTTCAGTTCTTAGCTAGATTTCACAAGGACCATAATTGAAGGACTAGAGATGCTATTAACCATAAAGTTTTCCTCCTTTTTTTTTTATTATGGGAG
>NW_006239373.1:236821-275584 GCF_000226075.1 Solanum tuberosum | reverse complement strand
GGGGGTGTTGGGGGTTGTACTAAAAAGGATAAAATTCTCCTAAGTTTCTTCCACCCATAAATCGTTTCGAAATTGTCCTAGTATCTATTGAAGCTAATAAATTCTCTTTTTTCACATTTTAGAATTTTTTATCAATTTTCTCTTGTTGAATTTTTGTAAAATAATTAAGAAGAGAATTATGGAGTGGGATTGGTTAAGAGATTTCTTAAAAGGGATGATTAAGCCTTTTGCTGCACTTGCTGTTGTGTTTATGGCAGTTGGATTATCTTATGTACAAAAATTGGGTCTTGAAGGAGAAATGATTTATTCAGTATTTAGAGCATTTCTTCAACTATCCATTATTGGTTTTGTTCTTCAATTCATTTTCACTCAGAAGAATGTTGCTTGGATCATTCTTGCTTATCTATTCATGGTATGTTTATTTCTCCAGTTGATTTCTCGTACGATCACTTATCTAGTTTCCAGGTTGGATTTTTTTAGATCAAATAATATTATTATCTCAATAAATTACCTTTTTTTAGTTAAAGAAAATTAGAATAGAATCAAAAAGAATAATGACTTTCTTAATAGTATGAGTTATTTAGATGATAAGCGAGAGCAAAATGATAGAGAGTTTTTAAGGAGGGGGCAAAATTATTATTATTTAATTAAATGTTCATTTGAAAAATCAATCGTTTAATTCTTATATTCTTTCTTGTTTATTGTGTTTTTCAATTTTGAATATGATGCCAAGAAAATGCAGAAATATAGAATCTTTCTACATATGTGCAAGATTTGCTGGTAATTTAGTTTTCCATATTTGTTTGAAATAAAGCTATTTAAGATCTTTTACTGAATTTTAAATTAATAACGTATACATATAGCTAAGAAAACTATATTTTCTATGACGTGAAAGTAAACATCATATAATTGCATATAACATGAAAGTAAGTAGTGTCGAGAAAACTATAATTTTAAGAATCTTAGGTAAACTTAGCAAACAAAAATATCTTGTACATTTATAGAAGGAAAATAAATTTTATAGGCTAATTCTATTAATTAAAAATATATTTTTGTCATATAATTAGTACATTTATTTCAGGTCATGTGCTTTAGACGTTCTATCAAAAAAAAATATTTTAAATGCTATATTAATATTCTCTTTCCATCTCAAATTATCTGTCGGAATTTATAAAATAATTATTTTAAATTTTTTGTTTCATTTTGGATGTTCAAGCTGAAATTAATTATATTTTTTCTATTTTATTCTTAATAATAATTATTCTTTTGCAGATTATAAATACCTCAATAGAGTAAATATTTAATGAAGAGAGTTTATATCTTAAGATATAAATAAAGGCAAAATAATAAAAAAAAATACTTCTAATTAATATTATTTCAAAACGCATATTAAAAATATGATACATAATTTAAGAAGGATGAAAGTGTGAGATAATTTACACGGACTAACATAATATTCATATATCAAATCTCGATTTTTGTAGATCTTTTACTTCTTCCTTAGGTCAATAATTTACCTTTTTTCTTTTCATCAAGACTTTATGCTTCTTTTGACTTTCAGCAAAGAATAATTCCACAAGAAGAATTGATATGAGTTGTGGTGGAATAGTTGTGATCTCTTCGTTTTTAGTTAGAGATTTCGAATTTGAACTTTAGTTATTAAATAAAAATCATATTAAGAGAATCGTTATGATATATATTTCTTGCAATGCATAGATTCATATTAATTGGAGTATTGCAGATAATGTAGTGGTAAATTAAAAAAAAAATCAACAAGGACACGTCCCCATTCTTATTCCTATTTTATTTTATGATATCATCAACAAATTGATTGTAGAATCCAAAAAAAAAAAAAAGTAAAATAATATTCTTCTCCCACTTGCTGATGTTAATGTTGACTTTATTGTAGTTGGCATCCATGGTCTCTATTTTACTCCCTCCGTCCCTATTTAGTTGTCCACTTTAGAAATGGCACACATATTAAGGCAACAATGATTAGCATAGTGAAGTTACAATTTTGCCCTTATTAATTATGATTCCAAAATAAAAAATTTCAAGATAACTAATCAATGTTGGGGGAAGTTTAAATGAGGGTATAATAGGAAATTTTTTTTTGTCCTTTCTTGATTTGTCAAAATGAACAAGTAAATAGGGACATCTAAAAGAGAAAATATGAACAAGTAAATAGGGACGGAGGTTTGGAGTATGGTTTCCACTTTCCAATAACTTAATTGACCTTTCAAATCATCTTTACTACTCCACTTACACATAATAGAAAATTTTGAAAATCTCCCTTTTGGTATGACATCATAACATCTTTTTAATTTATTTTTTAAAGATTTATATAGTACTCATTTTTATCATATAATACATAAATATGCTTGTTAAGTTGACCTCAACTGATATATATGTCTTCCAACTTTGAGTGTATGTAAGTAGACAGTTAAACTTGTATAACATTAAACAAGTAGACACTAAAGTTCTACAGATACTGAAAAATAGGCTTACTTTGCTAATATTTGTTGATTTTTAAGGTTACAATTGCTGGTTATACGGCTGGACAACGTGCTAAACATGTACCAAGAGGAAAATATATAGCTGGAGTTTCAATTCTTGCTGGAACTTCTGTTACTATGTTCTTGTTGGTTATTTTGAATGTTTTCCCTTTCACCCCTCGTTACATTATTCCTGTCGCGGGGATGATGGTTGGCAATGCAATGACTGTCACTGGGGTTACCATGAAGAAACTCCGCGATGACATCAAGATACAAATGGCCCTGGTACGTTGAGTTTTAAATCTTAATGTAGGCATGATGTGACAAGGTTTCTTTACTTTACGTGACAAAGTTTGAACAAGTTCAAAGTTTAAGAAAGAAAGTACGATTATTGAAACTTGTTTTCATAAACATGTCATTACATTTGTGTGGTTATAAGACATTTCAAACGTACATAGTCTTAAACATTTCATAAACAATTGTGTCACTATAAAGGGTAAAATGAGAAGTTTAAGTTAAGTTATTTCCAAATTTAGAAAGTTGACATTCTTGTTTGAACTGTTAGAAAGAAAATGTTGCTACATAAACTGGAACGGAAGGAGTAGAAAAGTTGCTCAATTTTGATAGTACAAGGCTATAAAATTAGTTTCAATTTATTTAATGGAAAATTTGGTCTATACTGAATATGTTGTTAGCAAATTTGGTCTATACTAAGTATGTTGTCATTGTTGTTGGTGGCAAATTTGGTCTATACTGAGTATGTTGTTGTTGGCAACAGGTTTTGGTCTACACTGAGTATGTTGTTGTTGGCAAATTTGGTCTATACTGAGTATGTTGTCGTTGTTGTTGGTGACAAATTTGGTCTAATATTGAGTATGTTGTTGTTGGCAACAAATTTGGTCTATATTGAGTATGTTGTTGTTAGCAAATTTGGTCTATACCAAGTATGTTGTTGTTGACAAATTTGGTCTATACTGAGTATGTTGTTCGTTGTTGTTGACAAATTTGGTCTATGCATACTCAAAAATCTAGTTTGTCTGGCTAGGTAGAGACAGCATTGGCTCTAGGGGCAACTCCTAGGCAAGCAACACTACAACAAGTGAAAAGATCACTTGTTATTGCTCTGTCTCCTGTGTTAGACAATGCAAAAACAGTTGGTCTTATATCACTTCCAGGTGCAATGACTGGGCTAATTATGGGAGGAGCCTCTCCTCTCGAGGCGATTCAACTGCAGATTGTTGTAATGAACATGCTTATCGGGGCATCGACTGTTAGCAGCATCTTCTCAACGTACCTCTCGTGGCCCTCATTCTTCACCAAAGCTTATCAGTTAGAAACCAAAGTTTTCTCCTCAGAGTGAAGAAGGGATTTTGAGTTTGACACTAATGAAGAAGATGTTTTACTAGTGAAAACAAGGCTTTTTCATGTGGTATGTATACAGTGGCAAAATGATGATGTGGCAATGACATGTCATTTTTCGGTACCTGAAATTTGACTTTCCAATGATATGTATTTTACGGGCTACTAACATATAGTTCAATGACTTTGCTGTTACATGACAAGTATTTTTGACTTGATAGTCACTTTTAGGACCACTTTTCTTCTCACCCCACCCTACGAGGATCAATAAGGATTTTTGCTGCTCTCAACGTGACTCAAACCTCCAAAATCCGATCTACTGATTACTGCTCAGAAAGTCACCTTTTTTCTTGATTCTAATTTTCTTCAACAAAAAAAGTGACTTTCTAAGATAATAACTATTAGTTGATGTTAATTTCAGAAATCAACCTCATATTTGTTATTAGATTAAATGATTGGTATTAATACTGCATTTTCAAATTAAAACGAGTTCAAATCAGAAAAAAAAATGTGAATTTCGATTTTTTTTAGTTGTATAGAAGCAGAGAAATTGTTACATTCTGATCACACAAAATGTGTTACATTGGGAGATCATATCTCCCCTAATGTTGGAGCATCGCCATTAATCATAATGACGATGCTCCAATATTGAAATCAGAGATCTTTAAACCCGATTGTTTCTTCTACCTCTTCCACGTTGAGATTTTTGGGGACTCGAAGGGCGTCTCAATGGAGCTGGTGATTTTACAGCCACATTGTGTTTTCTTCCTCTACCGCGTCCCACATTTCCAGTATTCACCGGTTTAGGTGGTAAAACTGGCGATGTGAGACGTGCATTGGCAGGTAACGCCACAGGCGTTACAGCCACATTACGTTTTCTACCTCTACCACCGTTGTTCACCTGTCTTGGAGGTAAAACTGGTGGTGCAACACCATGCATATTGTTAACAGGATTCAGAGGATTAACGCCTTTTACGTTCCCAATAGGATCATACGAGCACACAACAATCGCACCTTTTTGATCATCACAATATACAAAACCACTACATCCAACTTTCGTGGTAGATCGCCATATAACGTTTAAATAATGACCGCATTCACATCCAGCACGTTCAGGCTGGCAATTGCATTGATTCGTCGCGTGGTTGAAGAATTGCTTTTCTCCAAACCATTTCTGGACAATGCTAGTTGCTGTGTTCTGCCTGTAGAGTTCCCAGAATATGTTCTCTCCGTAAGGGCTCGTTGAATGGTGCCTGTAATCGCACTGCTGCTTGCGCTGGTTCGCCCATGACTGGGAGAACGTAGCTAAGTTGGCGTCCCACTGTAAATGTGGGACGCCAACGCTTGATCTCAAATCATTATGTGATTTGAGGAATTCCTGTTGGACCCAGTCGAATTGGGGGAAAGCTGCTTCTGTAGATGAAATGAAAATGGAAAATAGCAGCAAAATTGCTGCTGTTGATAAGATTTGGGATTTTGGTATTAGCATTGACATTGATAATGACAATGCATATAAAAAAATGTTAAATATATTAATAGAAAAATGGTTCCCCATGGAATTTTGGGTTTCAACTAATTTACATCTTTTTATTTCTGTTTTTTTTTTTTGTTAGTTGTATACGAAAAGAGCAGCGTTAAAAGAGGAAATAAAGGAATGGCCATGTTCAAATACATATTCACCTCAAAAGATAATTAAAAGGCACTCTCTCTAACTCCAATATAATAACCAGGGTAAATTAGGAACTAATTGATCAATTATCTTTTAATTTTTCAAATTGGACTAGTAAAAATGAATGGAGAAAGTATAGTTGATAAGTAAACAGATAATTAAACACTCCTTAAACAAATTGTTGTCTATTCACCAAAAACTTAAGTCCTTAATGCCCTGGGACGAGAGTAACAGAAACCCAGGGAAATCCACAACCTCTGCCCTTCAAGTGAGCACTTATGTAGACTACACTGAGCAAACCCCATGCAACGAGCTCATGACTAAACGTAAGCAGAAGCTAAATTCAATCTCAGGTCTCCTAAATGAGAGGCCCACCCCCCGACCACTCAACCATGCCCTCACAGGCTGCATCTATGGAGTTGGAATAATGTTTTTGTTAATTTTTCAAAATAATAAATTAGTCATATGTATGTGTACTCGAACCATTTGATTCTTAAACTCTGAATACCAACTGCAACTTCTTTTAGGAGCCATAACTGAAAGCAGTAAAATATCCAGTCTTGGATATACAATTTCTTAATAGTTCTTATGTTTCATTTTCCTTTGACTCATATACTATACTTTTTGAATCTTCTAATCTTAAACATGCTATATAAAAAAAAATCAAATTAAAAAATTAATAAATAAAACAACAAAAGAGTTTTTTATTTTTAAGAGAACAAAAATAAAATAACAGTCAAACAAATTAAAACAGAGTACATTTTTTTTCTTTATATACTACCTTTAGTATTAAATAACTACATAGAATAGAAGTACTTAAAACTTGGAATTTAAAAGCATCACTAATAAAGTTAATTTAGTAAAATTACAATCAAGTTAACATATATTATCCGTCTAGGCATCAATAACAATTTTCCATTTGCATTTTGCCCGAAACAGTAGTTAGACAATCAAGTGATCAACTCTAAAATTTAGGAACCCATGATTCCTTGATTTCGATATTACATCAAAGTTCTGTCCACTCATCAGTAAGAAGTATGAAAAACCTTTCCATCCAAGTTGAAACAACACAAGTACAACGACAGAAAGGCATAAAATCATTGACAATGGGTTTTACTGAAAGCTCAGACTAAAAACACAACTAAAATAACATTGCTGTTTACAATTAACATAACAAGAAGAATAAACACATAACTAGATGTCTTCGTAATACATTAAACCTACTTCTACATGGCCATCGACTGCAGCCTACAAGATTTACCTGGAGATACTAGGTAGTTGAACAACACCTCCTTAGTGTCAATCTGTCCGAAATGACCCACATCAAAATTTTAAGAAAACTTCGAAAGCTCTTAAACCATTGAACCTTTCATAAGAAAAACAGCAAACCCAAAAAAGAACCAGTTTGAAGGAATGTGGATTTGACGACTTGACCATCATATAACTCCAGCAGTGTGCAAACAAGTTTCACAACCATGAGATGCACTAGCAAGTAGTAAATATATATCGCAACACATATAACTAGTCTTACCTTTCTAACTATGGAGAACCCAACAAGAATATTGAATATAGCATGGCCAAACCATATGATGCATCAAAGAGAAGTACAGATTTCTTGGATCTTTAAGAGCAAGATAAATACTTAGATGCTAGAAAACACAAGATGCACTACACTTCCCACTTCAGCTATTAGAGTCAATAAGGTTGAATTAAACAGCCAAATCAATGAAAACCTCTAACCATGGGGAACATTAAGTTTTAACATCAAGCAATCTCCAATCTACTCTGAACCACTTGGGTAAATCAAAACTAAAAATCTAGCACTGGTTGATCCTTGACATGCAACAGGAGTCTATGTTTTTACTATGTTAAAGGACAATGCATTACAATATAAACGTGACATATAATGCAGATTAATAACTTAGAGATTGATGATGAAGTCGTCAAATCAAACCCTTCAAGAAGGATACTTTGGTTGTAGTTTCATCATTTTTAATATTGATCATGGGTCATTTCCGGTAGTTTGATGCCAAGGAGGTGGTTGTCAATTATCCTAGTGCTCTCCAGAAACACATAGTATGCTATTTTAGGAAGACCCGAAAAGCCTTTTGTGCAGTAATTCGAAAGCCAAAATTTATATAAACTACGGAAAGGTCAAAAACTTTAGGATCCAAGCCCACCAACCTGCAAGAATTGGAAAGAAGTGGTTAAAAGATGAGGAACTCCAATTCTGCAGTTAACAAGGCCCCTAACCACAACCCAACAACAGTAAACTATACAATCAAGCAAGTCTTACTCGTTATGAAGTTTGGAATCATTCAGGTTCTCCAGCCTTGTCCACAGCAACAGCTTCCTGAATTAAATATATCCATAGATTAGGAAAAAGCTATTACACTACATAAAGAAATTAGAGAAAGATCCCTACAGATGATATACACTAGTTGGAAATAAGTTTTTTGTCTTTGTTAGAACGTTAATTGTGAACCTATTGCTTTTGTAGATGTACTTGACCTTATCATAGATCTATATGCCAGTAAAAATATAGAGAATCGTTGTTGTTGTTATTTTTAATATATATATATATATTTTACTTATCTTTCACTTATATTTTTATTTGGTATGATGATGACATGAGTTGTGCTCAAAAGAAGAAACATGGACAGTTGGAGTTCATATAGCTGATCCCAAATTGTTTGGGGGTGAGGCATTGTTGCTTGTAGAGGAAGAAAGAAAGAAAGAACCAAACAAAGAGGGATCCAGAATTTGAAAACAGTGAGTACAGAATCCTGACGGTGATAACCACTCAACAAACAAACAACAAATGTTTAATATCTATGGAAGTATAAAAACAATTACTGAGCCCAAAAGAAAAAACCATTCACTAAATGTCAGTCACTACACTAACGTAATAGTTTTTTTTATAACTATGGTGTCCAGACCACTAGAGTACACTTTGACTAATTCCATGGGATACATGCTACCTCCCACAAGCATACATACCAAGTAACTTTGTCTAAAAAGGCTTGGACGGAAGTAGGTCAGGGTTCTCAACCCACTTCATTGACCACAGTCATTTAAAATAAGTACCAACTTCACAATTGATCTTGATGTTTCGTCCTTTAAAAATGACCAACCTATATATGACACACTACACAACCACAAACAGGATACATAAGAACTTCCCATCCAACACAACAAAGATGACAAATAGTGTTGGCTACAGGACTAGACATTGTTGTAATTCCCAAGAATCTTGAGCTCAAACAGCTTACCATACTCCGAAATCAGAGACGAACAGCAACTAACAGAGTAAGGAAACTGAGAATGATTTTGTGGAAACCTGTGTGAGGTATTTTACTACTACTCATTCAGCAGTGGATTTTTAAAGTTAAACTAGAAGACCCATGTTCACAAATATGGGTTTCAATACAAGTGTGCTTGTATGGACCCAGGGTTTACCAAACCCCAGAAAAGGTGAACCCACTTAGGATTGTATCCAAAGATGAAGGGAATGATTTTAAAAATGAAAAGGGGCAGAAGAAGAAATTATAAGGAGTTGAAGGTAAATACTATAAAATCAGCCACCGTTATGAGTTTAAAGAATGAAGAATCAAAAAAAGAAGATCCTTTAGATGCTTCTTTTGTTTGTTGAATCTTCCTTTTATTTTTGACCTCTTGCCTAGTGAAAGTTATGGAAGAGAAGCTAGAATAGTGTTCCTCTTCTTTTCTATTTTAGCATGGCAATCCAAGAGAGAGAAGCAAGGTCAAACTTCTATTCCTATTCTTTTCTGTCTGAGACCCCCCACCCGACTGCACACTGCATTTTTGTGAGTTGGTGCACCTCTTTCCTTATATAATCCTTTTCTTGAGCTGTAGAAAATATACAACAGAATAAAGAGAACTCATTGACAGATTGAGAGACTTATACAGGATTAGCCATTCAATCTCAGGAGGCCTAAGCAATCGTGCGAAGTGTTGAAGACCAAAATAAATAAAAGTTTTCCTCTTTAATAGCTTAAACTATTAGATGAGGAGGTGACACAAGATCTGCCTCTCAGATCATGAATACCAAGCGAATAATTAAAGTAAATAACATTCAAATGCATAATGATGTCACTTCTCTTTTTCTTTGGGCCAAACCTTGTGCACTGCTTATAAAACAAAAACAAACCTGCTCAATATTTCCTTTGCCATTTGCTTGTGGTTGTGAACCAGGCTGGGGTTGTGAACCAGGCTGGGGTTGTGAAAACCTATTATAAAAAAAATAGTACATGACTATCAGATTTAAGTCATAAATCTGACAAACACTCATTTATCCATAGATTCTTACTGATATATGGATGGAAAATATTGTGCAGATTCCAAGGTGTAATAAGAGAAAATGAACAATTTTAACTTTTTACAACCTGAGAGCCCTAGCTTTCCTTTTATCTTCCTCCACTGGATCAGCCTTCCCTGGTGGCGCAAACCTAGTCAACCTAGCCTTCTTCTTCTTAGCCTCCTCATCAGTTGTGTCAGATTTCACAATCCCAAACCTGAGGAGTAACAAAATCTATGAAGAACTCATAACCAAACAGCAACAAACCCAAACCCAATATAGTCCCATAAGCGGGGTCTGTAGAGGGTAGAGTCTACACGCAAACCTTACCCCTACCTTGAGGAGGTAGAGAGGCCATCTCTGAAAAAACCTTGGCTCGAGAAGAACTCCTAACCAATTAAACTAATACATCTCAGATGAAGAAAACAGAAAGAATAGAAACCTCTCGGCCCTAGCCTGCCTCTTATGCTCCTCGGATTTCTTTAAAGCATCTGACCCTTGAACTGGGGACCCAGTGCCAAACCTGTGAAATACAATTTAAAAAACAGTCAAATCACAGTACTCCATAAGATACAGAAATTAAACCAAAAAGTGCAAAACACATGAATGCTATCAACTTTTTTGTTTTTTCCTGACAGACTAAGAATTGCCATTCACTTGTCTCATAAAAGTACATGTTTGATTGCAGGTGCAACCAGATAGCTACTTAAATCTCATAAAATAGTATACAATACCAGAACCTCCGTTATTAGTTAAGTGTCTCGATCTCCTAGAATAAAGCTCTAAAACTGTTTAACTGCACATCTTCTCAATTAATCATTAGAATCAGCAAAAAAATTGAGTGAGATTGCCCAGCAATTTTCCTCACAACAACCAGAAATCTATTGTCAAGGCATATAACCACCAATAATGTCCACAACAATTCCTCAAATATGTCCAGTTGAACCTAATGGTACTGCAAAGGAACTACAATAATCGGATCCAAAATCCAGCTAAAAAACAATTAAGAATGCTAATTTCCAGCAAAGATCAATTACATAGCAGTTGTTTTTGGGAACTAATCTCATAAAAAATACTAACAGTTTCTAAAAGTATATAGACAAAAATTATATGTGCTGATACTTGCAACCACAAACACAACTGCATGCAACGATTTGAAATACCTCTCAGCTCGGGAACTTCGCTTCTCTTCTTCGGATAACTGAACAGGCATTCCAAACCGCTCAGCTCGTTTCATCTTCTTCTGAATATCATTACCCTGACAGCTGTCATCTCCTCCCACCGCCTTGATTTCCTCCTTGGCACCATCGGATGGCGGTGATTTCGGCGAGTCGGGTGCGGAATCGGGAGGAGATACGCTTTCAGCCGCTGGCTTGGGATCTGACGGCTCATCTAGGGTTTTCATATGGTTTTCTGGATTCTGCTGCGCTGTCGTTGTGGCGGCCATAGCTGAGGATCGAAGAGGGAATTTTGGAAATGGCGATTCCTTCAGTGAATTGCAAACGACGGAATGGAAGCGGCAGCTGCTTTTTCTGGGATTGGAGTTGTGCTTTATGGCTCGTTTGGTTCAGACTTTGGAGGCCGATATTTTCTAATTAAAATTCCCAAAACACCCTTAACTCATCTTTCTCGTGTTGTGTACTTGTGTATTCGTTTCGATTCGATAATTAATCACGTTTTATTGTGAAATTTAAAATATTAAATAATTTTCAACACTTGAATGGCAATGGAAAGCTAGATCTTACCTTTTTTTTCAAATCTTTTCGAATATACGGTTTTCACGGAAGATCAAGTTGATGAGTTGTGTGAATAGAAAAAAGTTATAGCTAAACTTTTTGTTAACTTGAATCTCCTACATCTACTATTAATAATAAGCAGCGACATCAAGACTCGAATCTTGAATTTCTACCTACTCTACCATGACAAATTGTGTGAACGGTCTCATCAGTTAAAAATTACCCCCACCGTCCAACAATAATTTTGAGATGTCCAACAATAATTGTCAATTTTATGAAATTAATGAATAATTTTACACATAATTTTTAATTTATCCTTATTATTAATTATAATATATTGTATTTATTATAATCAAAAAATGATATATTAAAAGTATTCTTTTACTTTTATAGTTATACAAAATCAACTGTGGACAAATATTGTCAGAGAGAAATACAAATTGTCTTTGGCTTTAAGTTAAACCAAGGTCGAAAAATATAAATGGGATGGAGTAAATGAGTGGACAATTTGGGAATTGTGGTCACTTTCCTATCTAGGAATCGGATAGCAGAAAGTTGTCGCAGCCATTTTCATTGTTGAAGGAAGCAGTAAAATAGCTAAAGAAGAGCCATGAATTTGGCTTCCATAATCCATAACAACTCTACTCAGTTGCCTCCAAAGTTCCATAAGATTTCCCCAATCTCTTCGCCATCTACATCCCCAAAATGGGTTCACTTTCAATTAGATCATCTTCGCTCATGTGTAAACTTGTGTAAATTGGATAATTTGAACCTGAGATGTCGTGGTTCTCGATCCACTTCATTAAGCTGCATGTTTGGTGCTTGTATTTGTATATCTCCAATTCTTCAAGAATATTAGTATCTTTTAACATTGAATATGGTATTAAAGTTTCTTTTTTTTTTTTGGTTGCAGTTGGGTGTAAATGTAGAGGAAGAAGATATAGTGCGGTGGTTTCCTGCTTGAGAAAATCTGAACAAGGGGAAGAGTTGTCTAATGCTGGTTAGATATTAGAATTCTTATTACTCTACTTGTTTTCATAAGTAATACACTCAAATTTGGCCTCAACTAGCGAGTAAAACTCCAACTTTGAGTCTGCACATCAAGACACCTCACTCTTGTACACTGTGTCAGTTGAACACTCCACAACTTACAAAACGATCACCTAGACACCTCCGAAATTTATGTGTCACGTCAGTGTATGGTTTCCATGAGACACAGTGGGGACCAGTTGGAGTGTTTGTTAGTTGAGACCAAGTTAAAGTATCTAGATGTGCACTCTCAAAGGTTGGAGTGGTTACTTGCTAGTTGAGGCCAAGTTTGAGTGTGTTTATCTATTAAGCCAAAAATAAACTCAGCTATGGAAAATGAAATGATAAGAATTTGGAAATTCACTATTGTGCTGGTAACGTATCATACTCTATGAAGTTCTGTAGATGTGGGATTTCCCAGCATGATAACGTAGTCATGTTCAGTTATTTTTGCTCAGGACATGTTGGGTTTCTTTTCTATTGGTCTGAACTTGGAAAATGAAAACACTAGAATAAAAATTGTATCTTCGTTAAAACCAATATATCCAGTACTATTAACCAAAAGTCAGATCAGAAATCTACTTCACATTGTCGTGTATAATGATCTCCCTTTGTTTTTCCTTGTTGCTGTACCAAATCATGTCGTACAAGTGGAAATAAAATGTTACTGCATACATTCCCGGATTCATGAAATATTGCCTCACACTTCTTTTCTAGTAGTTTACATTTAGCATCTAATGCAATAGCATATTAGTTGCCAATGTTATGTACTCTCTTTCATAATGTTTTTAACTATGTCACATCTTTAGCTCTATAAGAACATCAGTTGTTAAAACTAATATGACCATCCTTGCTTCCATATGATTGATTTATATGTCAAACATACCCCCCCCCCCAACCCACCCACCATTCTGTAAAGAAGATAAATGGGGAACTTAGTTCAAGTTTCTGTCACCATTTAATTACCAGAGTAATGGATTCACCTGCAAGCTCTTTTGAAGGTTGTTATCCATTATAATCTTCCCCACCATATCATTTTAATTTGATCTCCACTGGTTAATTTACCAAAATGGCTTCAACTTACTATCCAACTAACATGAAAACTAAAGAAAAGGAGATAAATGATATCCATCACTTCATCAGTCTTGGGAATTTCTGTTAACATATTCTAAGGCAATTGGTTGTCAGTCCTTTTTCTGTTAGAATGTAATGTGTCTGGCCAAAAATAATTTGCAGAGGAGACTAAGTCATCACAGTCACATAATGGCACTAACGATATTAAGATGTCTCATAATACATTTGCTGTTTATGAAGCAGAAGAGAGAACTCAAGGGTCTGGAACTTATGTGTCTTCTGTCAGGACAGTAGCCTTGTGTGTAAGTAATCCTTGCTATGGTCATAACAGCGTTTATTGTTTGTCAGACTGATCTAGAGCACTCTAAATTGAAGGAAATATAGTGATGGATTTATATAGGTGTTTTCAGCAGTGGCATTTGGTGTTGGCGTGGGGCTCACGGATGGAGTTAGCAAGTCATCTGAATTTTTCGCTGGGTAAAGAGTCAATTACTTTTCTCAGCATATTGATGATTTAAGCCTATAAATTTTGGAAACACTTGAAGTTCTTTGTTGTTTTAAGATGATAGAACCTCTGTTGTTGATTGCGACTGCGGAATGTGGAGTACTTCGAAATTATTCGTAATGCTAAAACGATAACAAGAATATAAAGCTATTTAGAATTGCCACTATATAATATCTCTGTGATTCAAGTGAGAAGAACTCTGGGAAAAAAATATGCGAAGTAGAGAAAAGGAGAAATAGTTGGAGGTGGGGTGAGAAAGAAAGTTCTTACAACTTCTAGTTATACAATGGCTTGATCCTTCGCATATCTTTACTGTATTTTTATTAAGCAATGTGGTAGTCACCAGGTAGAATAGTAATTTCACAATGTGTTTCAGTGAGAGAGACTATGTATCAGGGCTCATCCTAAGTAATGGAAGTAGGCCAAAGATTCTGTAATTCAAAGTCAAAGATCTCATGTCTAGGTTATCAAGCAGAGAAATGGTTTTATTGATTTGATACACACATTCAGGGGTGTGGCCTCTGAAGAGTTGATAAGGGGTCAGCCTAGAACAATGTTCTATCTTGGAGTTATTAACTGCGCCAGGTGAATACTTTACATGTTTGATTGGGAAAGAGTTTGTGGTCAGGAGTGAGGATCTCTGAAGTTTCCTTTCAACCAATTCACAAAATAGGCCATGAATGTACCCTTCATCACATAAGTGCAAGATGTTGCATAGATGTTATTGGGCTGGCCATGAAAATTTGATTGTTTACAGAGATGTTCCCTCCGATGATAAACATGAAATTTGCTCCATTGTAAAAACTTAAAGCCTGCTTTCTTTTGCCATCTTTCTGTAAATAGTGAGCAAGCACTTTCTTGATGCTGCTTATGATGAGCAATAAAATTCTCATTTTGCCCTTAGAGTTGTAAATGTTTAAGTGCTGGATTGCACTGAGGATTGAGTAGTTTGATTTTTCTTTATTACTCAATTTTAGACATTGCGCTGCCTTCCTAGGTCTTCAAATTTTGTTCCTATCAAGTTCCTGTGCTTTCTGGGCTTGACTGCTTCGGGATTTACTGGTTTTAAGTTTAATTAATACATTTTCAGGTATCTGCTGGAGCAGAGTTTGTCAGTGGATAATTTATTTGTATTCGTTCTGATATTCAAATATTTCAAAGTACCACTTATGTATCAGGTGCGGTGCTAATCTTTCTGCACTTACTGTTCGTACTCGCAATGTTTGTGTTCATTCTGGCCCTACTTCCACTTTATTTAAACTGGACAGTGTTTGTATTTGTCAATTAAGAGACCATGTTCATGATGCAAATGTGCGTATTGGGTCTACAGAACCGGGTGCTCTCGTATGGAATTGCTGGTGCCATAATCTTCAGGTTGTCTATCATACTGCTAGGAACAGCAACCCTGCAGGTTGGCTGCTAATTTCATTGCAAACATGTAATTACATAAACATGCAGAAGTTCCAACTTCCAAGTATATCCCCCTACCCAGAGAAATACACATTATTCAGAGTTATTCACATTTATCATTTTATGTCATTTCAGAGATTTGAGGCAGTTAACTTACTGTTGGCGGGGATTCTTCTATACTCGTCATTCAAGGTGAATTCTCTTTTATCTACATTCATGTGAATTAGAATACCATCTTTGAGCTTCTTTTTGCTGATGCAATGTTAAAAAGTAGATAAACTTGTGTTACATGATCCTTAATTTGCCTTGATGTAGCCATGTTGAACAATTGTGACATGAGTGTGGATACTTTGTATTAATTCTTCACATTAAAAAATAGCAAAGTACTTGTACCTTATGCTTGTACATACATATGCGGGATACTTACACATACACGTACCTGGTACTTAAATATATCTGTAGTGGATACATGTTCTTAGTTGAGTCCATGTAACATATATAATTTTTAAAAGCCTATGTAACATAGATAAGAACAAGCATGCCCCAAAAAATTCTGATACATGCAATGCACATATACCTGTGGCCATCATTCATGGGAGGTAGAAACAAGGGTGGGAGTTAGGAGTGGCAATTAGATACTTAATTTTCACGATCATCACTTTGAGGCCTCAAAGAGTCTTCTCTCTGTTCATAACTGTGTTACTCCAGTAATGCTTATGATGATTATTTCTGCAACTGCTATTTCTTGTTTAAATAAATTTTCTAAGGATCCTATGTAAGAACACGATGACCACCAAATTACTTGGATTAGCATATTTGTTGTTCTGAGAGTTGCAACGTTTTTATTTTAGTGCTGTTGCAAAAAATTTATAGGCAAAACTACTTAAATTTGTTGATTTGACTATATAATCAATTTGAGGATGTCATATCAACTGTCAGTTGTATCATCTGGCAGAAGTAACTAAAAGTACATTGAGTGCAGTAAAAAGGTAGAAACGAGAGATTAAATCTTTGCTTCTCAATGACTCAACTAGGATAACTTAGTTGTTTTATTCTTTGTAGAACCTATATAGACAGAATCCTCTTGCCATCACTGACTCCAATCTCTGAGTATGCCTTCTATTTCAAAAAGGAAAAAGAAAACAAGAAACTTAGTGAGATGCTATATGGTCTCATAATTGAGAAAATATAGATGACACTTGAGCCAAGAAGATCTGAAGGTACAGACCATTACGTGTTCGGTACAACTTATTACATCATTCCTCTAGTTTCTGCTCTTTAAAGATGTTATCTATTTCTAGTGGGAGTTGGTTGCATATCACCATGAAACTTCACAGAAATTGTTAGTGCTTTCTTTTAGTTGAAAGAGGGTAAATCATCATGAAGTACATGTCAAGAATGAACTTATAAATAGTGCACTAGATAGTTTGCTAATCATATGATGTAAATCTTACCCCTCCCTTCAAAAGTAGAGAAGAGAATGGACAGAATATCAAGAGAATTTTGGTGGAAAGGCAATAAGGAAAAGAATATTTGCCATCTAGTTAATTGGAGGCCTAGGTGGTAAAGCCCCGAGTAATTGTCTGTGAAAGTATACTTTGGAAGGAAAACTACTGTGGAAACAGGTTAGCAGTGCAAGGTGTGGACCTAAGGGCTGTTGGTCAGCTGACATGTCATATGCTCCTGGGGATTAGTCTCTGTAAGAATGTAAGGTTTTATGAAATGATTTTGTTGCATACACCTACTTCTTGGTAATGGACAGAAATTCTAGCAAGATACCTGGAGTCGCCATACTCCTGTGGACGAGCAGTTCCTATACTTGTACAGTTTGGTAGTCAACCCTGATGCATTAGTTGCACAATGCCAGGGAAGCCAATTTTAGAGAAATTTTGAGGACTGAAAATAGTAGGTCTCTGAATTTCTGAGAATACTAGAAGATGCTAATATATCAGGAGGAAACATGCAGTGAGGTGGAGACATTAGAGAGATGGAAAGTACTGCCAGGTATGGTTATGAAATATTAACCACAGATTAAAATGGTCCACCGCAGTGACCTTGGAATATAATCTGAAAAGGCAATGCAACTCCCTAGGTGGCCAATTTTTTCTGGATTGGTGTGCATGAAGCTTGTCTAACTCAATCAAGTTTACGAAGTAGGGATTTCATAATGTGTAATAGATGCCTCATATGTGAAGGAAGTGAAGGAGAGATACATCACTTGTTCATACACTGCAGCCTTTAAAGCATGTTTTCAGTGTGTACAATTTAAACTGGGTATTCTGTTAGACATTGAAGGAACTGCTGTGGGGCTGGACTTGAAAGCAGATGGGAAGAGAGAACAGGAAGATATGGTTTGCTATCCCAGCCTGCATGTTTTGGGTAATTTGACAAGACTAGAAGACATTTTGAAGGTTTAGCCAATCCGATGTAACAAATTAGATATACATGCAAAAAAAATTTGGTGTAGAATGACAGATATTTGATGTTAACATGCTACTTGAGTTCCTGAGCTCCCTAGACATTAAGGAGGGAGCCTGGGTTTTTGACTTGTACATATTTTTATATTTTTTGAGAATGGTTAAGTGTTTTTGACTTGTACATATTAACACCTTCTTGGTGCTTTTAGTGAAATAAAAGTTTGACTACTTGCTTAAAAAGAAGAAAAATGCAGAGCCATCTCTCCTACCGCTGCAAATCTAGTAATCAGCGTTAACATTTTCTCTATGAGGGATTTTCTATTATGCCATGTTTTCGAGTAATTTTCTAGAAGGGAATACCAAAAATATAAACATTTAAGAGATATCACTTCAAGTCATGCAATCAATGCTGCCAGAATTTTGAATTTTACCAATCAAGCCTAAAAGTATGTTGAAAAAGACTGCTAGATACTCATTGGAGTTCCCCTGGATGTAAAAATATATCTTGGTTTAGTACATTGACTTTTCTTTTTCATGTCATGTGAAAATGGGCTCTAGTATACAGGCTTAGCATAAAGGCCCTCACCTGTTCCGAACTGTTGTAAGCTAACTAGAAGAGCACCCAGGGGATACCTAAATGGGCTCATATATTACTCTCTGATCGATATTGTTGTCCCAAAAACATTTTTGCAATTTAATTCATGATACCTATTTTTTTTTATCTCATCATAGTTGTTCACTGGAGAAGAAGAAGATGCTGATCTATCTGACAATTTCATTGTGAAGACCTGCCAGAAATTCATTCCCATCACATGTAAAAATTTCTGTTGTCTTTTCATAATTAGGTGCAATATTTGGTTTCTAGTTGGTCTTATATGTTCTCCTGCAAATGATTGCTGTTTGATTTTTTTCTTATGTTGGTACTTGGTACTAATTTGGTATTGGTTGTTCTGGAATAGTTGAAGTGATCAAGTCCAACTACAATGACAACTGCTAGTTTGATTTATTCTTGTGATACGTTTTTCAACTTTGCTTCCTATGCTGATTTCTCAATCCTAGCTTGTAGTTGAGAGCTTCGTGTAAAGTTTACAGAAAAATCTTTAAGTTGTGCAATGCTACAAACATGGGAATTTAAGAAAGGAGTCCCTTTCTCTTCTTTCTTTTTTGCTGCCTCTTCTGAAGGATGTGCAATGTGATTCTGTATAGCTGCATAATGCGATTGTTTACTTAATATTTTCGGAGACATACTTTGTGAAGTAAGTTATGCTCCAATTTTTTAGCATTTGATAGTTCTCTTCCCTTCTAGGTTCCCATCAAAGTGGGGTTTTCTTTTTGAAAAGAAAACTTAGGAGTTTATATATATGATATACTCCATGTTGTATACTTCTTCATTCAAAAAAATGGAAAAAACATTCTTTATCAACGATAACGTTATTGAACTTTACAGAATAGAGGATCATTTTTTTAGAACTTGCTATTTCCAATAAATAAAAAAAGAGTATCATTTCTCTGGGGGCATTAAAGGAGTGACGGCAAGACAATTAGGGCCAATGTCCTCTTGAAAGACTAGAAATCACTTATAGAACAAAGATATGGTTTGGTAATACGACAAGAAAGAAATGCTGGAGTTTTTGAAGGCAAGAAGGGTAATATAATTAATCTTAAGCTCAAGTGTATATCTTTACGTAATTTTTGGTGCAACAAAGCTATGGCACATGTGTTAGAGCCGGATGTGATAGTTGACTTTCTTAGTTCTTTATGGACATTGTAAATTCTCTTTTGGATGTAATCTTGGCCCAGCATATACCCTTATCGCTGGTCTGTGCTATATCAATAATATTCTCGTGATAACCTATTTTTGAAAGAAGGTACACTTTGAGCAGATGATGAAAAAGTGCATACAATTCACCCTCATGCTATTAATCTGTTGGGTATCACCAAAATTCATGGTCCAGTGTAACTAAAACTCCATATGTAGAAAATACTCCCTTTCCTTGCTACATATTTGCTTTGATTTTGCAAGATTATTTGGAGTGCAAGGGTTGGCGGGAACCCATGAATTAGGTTATGTTTTTCCTGTCAGAGACTAATGTTCTTCTAGTTCCGTGATGTTATTCGAGCTACTCTTTAATTCATATGAATTATGATACATGAGTAGGATCCAGGAACAAGTTCCCTTAGGATGATGAAGCTCTGGTCCTTGTACATAAATTTAACCTTTCAGGTTTTGAAATATATGGTAATTTTTCAAACTTTTCTTGGTGTTGCAGCTGAATATGATGGTGACAGGTTCATAACTTTGCAGGATGGTGTACGGAAAGTAAGTCAACAGGGAGTTATTTTAGCAGTTGAAATTTATATTTGTCCTAGCATGTCACCTCAATAATATTCATGCATATATCAATTTATACTTTTAAATTTCTGGCTTAACGAAATCCGGCATCTTTTGACCATCTATACAAACAAAAGCCTGTGTACTTGTTATATACTTTTCTAGAATATTTTTTATATTGATTGTTCTGATTTTTAACAGCCTTAAACATTTTGGGCAGGCTACCCCTTTACTTCTGACAGTAGCGGTTATTGAACTCAGTGATATTGCATTCGCTGTGAGTTTTCTGTTCATGCTGGATTTGACATATCTTAAGGGCTAACATACCTGTTTGTTTCCGTCCTAACAACAATGTTGTGTTCTTCTCAGGTTGATTCTATACCAGCAGTTTTTGGTGTCACAAGAGATCCTTTCATAGTTTTCACATCCAATCTCTTTGCAATTTTAGGTAAAGCCTGTGTTCTTTACTTTGCTTCTTATTTTAAGTTTTTAACCACAAGAGCTATAAAAAAAGCCAATTACTAATTGAAATGTGATTTCTTGTACCAAATTCGAGTTGGTTTAAACTAGTGATATTTGGCATGTCGTTGACATTCTTTTATATATATTGAGGACTCGTGTGCATGGGGTTAGTTGTTCACGAAAAAAATCTGTCTTGTTTTTACTCATTCTGATTTCGTGAAGAAGTAGATTTTTATTTATTACCCTTCTGCGAAATATGTTTTTCTTCCCTATAAACTAGGTGACCAACCTAGCTCTTCTTATGCAGGATTGAGGTCATTGTACACACTCATTTCTGAAAGTATGGGGGAGTTGGAATATCTACAGGTGAGTATTGACTTGCTTTTATCAGTCTTTGCTTGCTGTATTACAACAGCCATTCACTCAATCGTCCCAAGTCAGTCATGATTGCTCAAGTTAGAGCTCTTGTTCTACAGACAATAGCATTAGAATATTTAAATAGAACTAATCAAACTAGCCGCAAGTCTGTTAGTGACTGTTCCTTAAAGTTCACTTCACTTTCATGGATGATAATTTTTAACTAAGATCCAATTTCTATTCAGCCTTCCATTGGTGTTGTCCTGGGATTCATTGGATTCAAAATGATCCTAGACTTTTTCGGTAAGTTTCTGCAAACATCAGGTGAGCTTTTTCCTCTTACAATTGAAATCCCAGGGAAGTGTCTTAACTGATATCAAAATTCACGCAGGATACCATGTTTCCACAGAGGCGTCTCTTGGTGTTGTAGCGACATGTCTAAGCACTGGAGTCTTGCTGAGTCTTGTAAAGAAATCTGATCAATGAGTTGGGATGCTCTCAAGATCATGTTCTTTAGGAGGATAGAGGAGATATCTATGATGTTCCTTTTTTTTTTTCTTCTCTTCGTCGTTGTCTTGAACTTGCTCTGCCAAATGTACTTTATTCAATTGATATGACAATGACAAAATTAACAATCTTTTAGCATGTTTCTTTTTGTAATAATTTGATTTCTTAATGCAACTCAGGTTGGGATGAATTATTACAACGATTATCTTCTCCATGGACAACACTTAAATCTTCTCTTTTTTCTCTACAATATGGGGAGTCAACAAGTCATTTTAATGAGACTCATTATATCAAATTGAACAGTAAACCAACATTAAAAGAAGAAGAAAACAAAATGTTCTTTTAGTAGCATTCAAGAGTCATATATGCTAGCTTGTAGTATTACAATTTTATGAGTTCTCCTCGAAAATGTCATTTCAACTTATATAGCTGCAGGAAATAAACACAATCACGCGATTGTACATCATAATGAGCTATTCTAATACATACTTGCACTCGTAAACACAAGGCATGTCTGTACAACAAAAATACCAGACCAGGATTTGGAGGTTTACCAAAGAATGACCAAAACCACAAATTGGACAAACATAAATCACCTATTAATGCAATAATTAACAGGAACTAGCAGCTTCAACTGAGAAAGAACAAGGGAGGACCTCATAGTTGGTCTGACTTCTGAGGGAAAAAATATTTGTTGCGCCAATATAGTTCAGATGATTGAACCTGCACTCTAGGTGCCACTGATTGTGGTTTGTTATCTGTACTTTCAACTTAGCTGATATTCAAGAGGTTCCAGCCTTGGCTCCCCCTTTTTTGATGATCTTGTTTTGTTCCCATCACCCATCTAGTTCATAGCTCCATTTTAACCTTTTTGCAGCTTGTCACCATCGTTTCATTCTAGGTGAAGTAGCAGGTCCTGGCCGTGAAGTTTGGATGCCCCCTCGGGTTTCATGGTCAAACTTTTGTGAAGCAAGGTAAGTTAAAGCCGTGACAACATCTGCTATGACTGGACGCATGTTAGGTTGCTCCTGAACACACATTGCTGCAACTGCTAGAGCTTGGTACATGCCCCTTACTGGATAATGGCCTTGTAGCATTGGATCAGCCATCTGTGAGAACTTCCTCCGATCTTTGAACAATGGTCTTGCCTGATATACAGAGCACAACTATATAATTAGAAACTTGGTTCTCTTTATGGCTGCCTAACAGAAAAGAACAATCTACACCCCCACCCCCACCCCCCACACACATATAATGACCCAAGAAAAGTGTAACCAAAGAGGATGTAAACTCTATAAATCTCTCCTTCGCTCCATTTGACACACAATAGAGGATCAAGATCTTCCCTAAACATCACATAAACGAGACCTTGAAAGGAAACTTCCGACACTGAATGTTCCACTACCTTCCACCAGCTTTAAACAGAGATTAACAGCGCGTCAACATCAACTGAAATACCCAACCTTGCCCCTACCCCCCATGGTGTAGATACATTGCTTCAAGTGGTGTCATCTGACACTGTTTCATTGAACAGCACGTCAACATCAACTGGTTTACCCAGCCTTAAGAATCAGTGTTTTAAAAAACTCTGTTGGGACTCGCCTTGGGGATCGCCCTAGGGCAGGGCTCTAGCAAAACGCCCGAGACTCAAGTGTAGGGCTTAGTTCTGTCAGACTTACGCCCCAAGCGCCCGACTGTACGCCTCAATCACGCCCAACGCCCAACCCTCGAGGCTCGCCTAACAGATCTTACACAAATTATGTGTTAAAATCTTTAGTTAACATTGTTGACCCTCATAATTCTTGAATAATTGTATGATATTTGATAATTTTTAATCTATAGAGATAAGAAGACTGAGAATAACTCAAATAACAAGTTTTAGTATCACATATTTCCTATTTGGTAACACTGTGAAAGTAATTATATATTACGTAACATTTCTTTTAAAAATACGTCACGAAATTTTACCTTTTCACTTAACATTGGTCTTCATTGTTTTGTCATGTCTCAAAATTATTATATTTTATTTAGCTATTTGAAAGTAATTTTATTTTTATTCATGATGGAGTGATGTTTTTATTATAATACTAGTAAGGTTATTAATTATTTTCTTTTAGGGGGTAAATTTTATAGTATGATAAAAAATATTTTTGAGAAATAATGATTCATTATTATTAGAAAGTTAAGACATTAGATTATTTATACTTGTATAATCATGTCAGAACTTTTATTTTCTATTAGTTTATTTAATCATATTTGTAATTATTTCAAACTATTGATTTATTTTTATAATTTTGTGTTATTATATTATTATACTATATTATAAATTAAAAATTTGAAGATCCATAGGGCTTACGCCCCACGTCTCAAGGCTTATGCCTCTCCCTATACTAAGTAAAACGCCTCGCCTCACGCCCCCGCCTTTTAAAACACTGTTAAGAGTAATAGTATATTTGTTATTTCATTCAGGAAAAAAATACTCTAGATCTTCCACGAAGGATTCTAAAGCCATTCAGACGCATTTGCCTCCAGATAGTGCACTAGATTTTTCAAACGCATATTAAATCAGCAATTACCAGTTTTTTTACTCATTCATTGAACTCATCTTATGGATTGCAGATAACTGTAGAGACATTTTATAACTGTCCGATAATACTTTCTTCCCTTCTAGAGTTGAACAACTATAGAGATCATAATACATCAATGAAACAACAGGCCACCACAGAAAAAAGAGTTACCAAAAAGCTGTATGATAAGAAAATCTTACCCATATAACCAGATTGAAATCTCCTCCAGTTTTTGAACTTTCAATTGCTTTCCTGCCTGTAATGATCTCCAGGAGGACTACCCCAAAGCTGTAAACATCCGACTTCAAAGTCAATTGTCCCGTCATGGCATACTCTGGTGCACAGTACCCATAAGTACCCATAACTCTTGTAGAAACATGGGTGTTATCTCCTACAGGCCCCAATTTGGCCAAGCCGAAGTCAGAGAGCTTCGCGTGATAACCCTCACCAAGTAAAATGTTGGAGCATTTTAAATCACGGTATATTACAGGGGGACTTGCACTGTGTAGATATTCCAACCCTTTTGCTGCTCCGGCAGCAATTTTCATTCTTGTGTTCCAATCTAGCCGTTCCTTACCTGGCGTAGGATCTGCAGAGCAATACTTCAATTCCAAATTTAATCCGACTTCAAAATAAAATGAAAAAGAAAGTCTACCTAAGAAAGATTACCATGAAGATGATCCTCCAATGACCCTAATGGCATATATTCGTAGACCAGAAGTCTCTGATCTCCATCAGCACAATAGCCAATTAGATTTACAAGGTTAGGATGGTGTAACAGACTTAACATCAGCACTTCAACAAGAAATTCCCTGTTGCCTTGCAATCCATTACGATCGAGTTGCTTGATGGCGACGACCTGCACCATTTAAAGTAAACAAAAGATGTTAAACTTCAGCTCCAGCTAACAACTTAGAAGTGAGAAGCAAACCATCAAGCATGGTGCCAACACTAGAAGAAAATGTAAATGACTATCAGTTATACCTTTTGCCTATTTCAACTCGAACCCCACATATATGTGAGAAAAGGGGAATTGATCCCAAATTTATTTTTATTTTTTTGATGACAAGGGAAACCCGCAGCCGCTACCCTTTGGGTGCGCACAAGGTAAAACCCCCGCTCCTATGCAATAGCTCGCAAACCACATAGGAGAGGTAACCCACACTAGGCAAGCCCGGTGCGACGAGCTCGACCCAGAATATGGCAAAAAGGAATTGATCCCAATTAGCTCAACGAATATGGCAAAAAGCGTAATAGAAACCAAAGTATCCATGAAATGTACATCACCACTTGTTAGAAAGAAGAAAAGTATTTTCCTGATTTGAGTAAGTCCTAGCCTCACTTTGCAGATGCTAAAGAGCAAAAGTGAAATTTACGTTTCAGATTTCTCATGCAACTAAAAACTCAAGTGACCCAGTGTTCCACTTTTTGCCAATTGACAGACTGGAAAGAAGCCCCAAGTGTTCACCCTCTGCAAATGAGCCAACTTAAGATAACATAGCTATGCTCATCCGAAAAAGATAAAAGTCTGTGGCCGTGGCTCAGTAAGAATCAAGAAGAAAAATCAGTAAAATACTCTGAAGATTTACACAACAACATTATTCAGTAGGGAGTGCAACAGAATCTGGTAGATTAGAGGCAAACCAAACTATTGATTACTTTGTTACGTTCCATTATTAGCAAAAACCAAAAAGACTTGATGAGAATTGACCTGATTGGACTCGATCACCCCTTTGTAAACTCTACCAAAGCCTCCTTCTCCAAGAAGAAAATCACCTCGGAAATTTTTTGTTGCAGCTGCTAAATCACGAAATATAAAAGTCTTGGCTGCAATTTGGTTGGACCCTGCATCCTTATCAACTTCCTTTGAGCGTAATGAATTCTTTGATTTCAACTTATCTGAAGACAAGAACATAAAATAGAAAAGTAAGCAAAAGCATGACACTGAAGTGAGGCAACAAGTGTTCAGAAATAAGAAGGATGATTGACAAGAGGGAAAATGACATCTAAACTTTTTTAATTGGTTCAACTTAGGGATGGGGGAAGTTGTTTGAAGTTTGAACTATGAAGTGTCATTAACTATGAAAGATTGCTTAAAATTTGAACTATCAAACTTCACTACCTGATGTTGGTTACATTAGAATTTTTAATATGCCATAAGCTACCAAAAACAGCAACACTTGACAAGCTTATGAATAATGGTACCAATAATTTATCTATGACAACCATTGTTCTTCAAAATTTTAGTAATGCACAATACACATTGTCACCTGATACGCAGATAACTAGTTAACTGATATGATATGCTGAGATAAAACAGTTAAAAATTCCAAAATCTATATATTGTGAAATGGAGAAGCTGCAAATCTTTGGAGGTCAAAGTGTTTTGTCCTTTTCTTATTTTGTCTTGGTGCTGGAGTTGGTAGGGGGAACCATCTTGCCTCGTCTGCAGAAGTGGAAGATTGGAACCAGACTTGAGGCTACCAAACTCCTCTAACATTTCATCACATCATGTTACAAGGACCTTCCTTCTGGTTCTATGAGGCCTTCATACAAAATGACATAAAGTAATGATATCATTTGCCACTTAACTTGTTAGTAGATACTAATTGAAGGCACTAGTTCTCCGATTCTAAAGTACTACCATTCCGCAAATTAACCATAATTTGTCCCAAAATTCTAAATTTCCAATTGCAAATAATTCCTCGACGACTATGACCAAAACCTTTTCTTTTAAAATGACAGTAGTGCTAAGCCAGCTTATGCACACCACTCAATTATTACTTTGGATGCCTGCATTCCTCCATTAGACGATATCGGTCAATGACTCTTCCCACCAAGGCATAGCCAGATAGGAAAAGATCACCCAACATTTCATTTTCTTCTGTGATGGAACTCTGATCTCCCAGAATTCTCATTCCAGCTTCACCCCCTTGGATCCAACTACAACCTAGACTAAATTAACCAGAGGGAGCAGGTCATCGCGGCACTTCCATAACATACTACCACAACAATCAAGTAGCATAACATTTAAATTTTAACACAGTGATTATGATATCAAGATCCAGGTCAAAGTACCTCAATGGTAAACAGCTGAATATCCAAGAATCAGAAGTAAAAACCCAAAACAACCAAAACTCACAAAAATTGGACAAACATAAAGCAACCCCATTTCACCAAATCAAATAATCCGTTGACTATATACACAAAGATTACAACTTCACAACTTGAATATCCAAGAATTAGAAGTAACAACCCAAAACAACCAAAACCCACAAAAATTAAACAAACATAAAGCAACCCCATTTCACCAAATCAAACAATCAGTTGACTATATGCACAAAAATTACAACTTTACAACTTGAATATCCAAGAATCAGAAGTAAAAACCCAAAACAACCAAAACACACAAACATTAAACACACATGAAGCAACCCCATTTCACCAAATCAAACAATCAGTTGACTATATACACAAAGATTTCAACTTTTCAGCTTGAATATCCAAGAATCAGAAGTAAAAACCCAAAAACAACCAAACCACACAAAAACTAGACAAATATAGAGCAACCCCATTTCACCAAATCAAACAATCAGTTGACTATATACACAAAGATTACAACTTTACAAGTTGAATATCCAAGAATAAGAACTAAAAACCCAAAACAACCAAAACACACAAAAATTAAACAAACATAAAGCAACCCCATATCACCAAATCAAACAACCAATTGACTATATACACAAAGATTACAACTTTACAAATTGAATATCCAAGAATCAGAAGTAAAAACCCAAAAAAAACAAACCCCACAAAAATTAAACAAACATAAAGCAACCCCATTTCACCAAATCAAACAATTAATTGACTATATACACAAATATTACAACTTTACAACTTGAATACCCAAGAATCAGAAGTAAAAACCCAAAACAACCAAACCCCACAAAAACTAAACAAAGATAAAGCAACCCCATTTCACCAAATCAAACAATCAGTTGACTATATACACAAATATTACAACTTTACAACTTGAATACCCAAGAATCAGAAGTAAAAACCCAAAACAACCAAACCCCACAAAACTAAACAAAGATAAAGCAACCCCATTTCACCAAATCAAACAATCAGTTGACTATATACACAAAAATCACAACTTGTGCAGATTGATAAATACCAGTAGAGTGCCGGCCGGAATCGACTGAATTTTTCTTCTTTGAGGTCTGTTTGGATGGTCCAGAACAAGGAAACCAACCCATTTTCTTCTCCTTTACAACTTGAGAGAGGCGAAGTTTTTGCACAGCTGATTAGCTGTCTAGAAAAGTGAAGACGGAGGATTAAACCTTTTCGTGGCTCTTTCTTCTTCTTTTTTTTACCCTTTTTATTACAATAATTGTCGAAATTTTGTAATTTTTTGTTTTAAGGAAGAGTAAAGAATTAATATGACTTCACTTTTAAAGTTGGTTGACTTGGTCAATTCAGACAAAAACCTTTTTTTTTTTGTTATTTTTTTTTAATAAAAAAATTATTTGAGTAACCTACTGCATCTTCTCAAACATTGATTTTGGTTTGAAATTAAGCCGCCCATTAATTAAAAAATAATATTTGGACAATTATAAGGACTTAAACATGTGAAATGCTTCATTATTTTTATTTTTTTAATAGAATTCAATTAACTTTTGACATAGATGTAAAGTAATATTCTTTACTCATCATAGACATAATTACCTTTTCATTTGCATCATTCAAGTTCAAAGAAAAAAAATTCTCAAGTTTTACTTATTATCATTTTAAACTTCAGATTTTATTTTATTTTGAAATTTGAATTATCTCCTTCTCAAACTCTTAAACAATATCATAAAGTTTTATTTGTATAAATTTAAATTCAAAATATGGGGTTTAATTTGTATAAGTTTGACCACTAAAATAATATTCTTAAATTTCGAATTGTAAAAATTGATATCCGTAACAACATCCTAAAATTTTACACTCCAAGACAATGTTATAGAGTAAAAGAAACACTTTTAAGGAAGTGTCCCAAAGTTTGAAAAAGAATAAGAAAAATATGAAGAAGTGGACCTCTACTGCTTTCTAATTAAGAAAAAAATAAGGACAAAATAATATTGTAATTTAAAATTGGCTAATTTTTAACTAATATTTCAAAAGTTGTTTAAATTTCAATTACTAATCCTAAAATGGGCTATTAACAGATTCGATAATTCATAAAGATAAGAATAAGATTCACATATATCCTATCCTTCTACATTTCACTTGTGAGGCCATATTGAATAAATTGTTATCATCTCATTGTCTAAAATTTCATATTTCTCTACTTACTCTGCCAAGGAGCTGTTTTTGAGCCACTCCACCCACCTTAATCTTAGTTCAAATGTTAAAATTAGTAACAATAACATGTTTTAAAAAAACTTATTTACATATATTTAGAACTTCTTAAAATTCTTCAAAGATATAAGTTTCAAGGTGGTTGATTATATTCTGTTAATTAAAGATAGAAATACATATGATCATTCCATCACAACCTTTATCGGACATATAATTGAAGGGTTTTCTTTATTTTTGAACTTTTTTTACATATTAATGAGAAGAATAATGAAAAGATTCTTTAGAATATACTACTTGACAATGTGGAGGGAATCTTTTATTGATAGGTAATCTTGACATATTAGTGCCATATATGAGGAGTGAGGACTAAGATTTTCTTCATAAACTCAGATTTTTTTTGTTATATATAATAGGAATATTTTCAGTTAACTAATTTAGCTTTTTTATTATGTTATAAGAAGAAAAAAGTTTTATTTTGTTATCTTCATCCTATGAATATTTTCACATATAGCACATTATTCTCGTAGAGTTCTAAGATTGGAACTAGTGTTTCCAATTTGTTTTTATTTAATAGTATAATGTTTCAATTCGATGATTAGTTTATTAAATTCGTGTTATATCATTTTATTATATAATTAAAATTAGACTTTTTGAATCATCTCAAATATCTTGATTTCTTTTTTGTGTTGGTACGTTTCAATTACTTTTCATATTATTTTTTTAAAATCATGTAAAGAAATACAAGTGAAAGTTTGAATATGAGAACGTAAAATTCATACTTGCAGAAGACTTTAACAAAAATTCTATATTTTTTTACTTTTTAAAAGACGATTAATTAAGGGAATATGAAATACTACTAGATTAGATATATATATATATCCCATTATTTTACGGTGTAAAACAAATTAAGCAAAAACCGAGAATCAATTATATTTTTAAATGATAATAAATAATTAATCAAATACCACTTTGAAAAAATAGATGAATTTATATAACTTGCCACAAAAATGTAATTTCTTGAAAATGATTTTAATTTTCTAGATGTCTATAGAATCAGAAATATTGCAATTAAAAAAGAATGTGGAGCACCACCTCATGCTCACCCACACCTCCTACAACTAAGAAAGAAATACTATTAATTTCTCTTCTGCTATTCTATTGGTCAAGAAAATAAAATTTAATTTTTTCAATGATACATTGCCATTTGTCAAGCAACTCGGCACATAAATTAATTTATGTGTTAGCAATTACATTTTTCTTGGTTTCCCACCACGTATGTGGTACACATGCTCGTCTAGTTTGAATTCACATTAAGAAAATCTATTTTGAAGGATGAAAAATTCTTCCAATACTCAGGTTTCAAACAGAAAATCTTTAAGAATAAAGAGGTATTTACAACTCTATCAAAACTTTTTATTGATAGCGTTGTGATTAATAAGTACATGGTACGTACGTGTGTGTGAGAGAGAGAGGAATTTGAGAACCTTAGGTTTCATTTTAACATTTAAGTTAATGACTATTATCAAATGCAATCAATGTACATCAAATCATATTAATGATTAATTACACTAAATAAATCCTACATTAACACCCTATAGAAATGCACCACAGCACCAAGCATTGTTTTTTTATGGTTTCCCACCCGATGTTCGGAGCCCACATTGAAGCTCCGACTAAATTCGAATCGCGCACTGCATGACCCATTCAGGGGTGGCGCTCCCAATAGGATTTTTTCCATACCCAGGGCTCGAACCCGAGACCTCTGATTAAGGGTAAAACACTCCCACCAGTGCACCACAACCCATATTGGTACCAGCATTGTTAATTGTAATTAAAGTTGACTATCCATCAATTTAATACAAGTATACAACTAAATAGAAATGGTCATATAACAAAGAGAAAAATCATTTCAACGTGGCCTGTGAGATTCTTGAATACCTAATGATAGTGATTCTTTGACCAAAAACTTGTTTATTAAACACTTAAAAATCATTTAATTTACCAAATACAAACTGTTTTCCCCCTAATTTTGAAAAGTTAATAATTTCATAAAAACATTTTTCAAAACAAATAAAAAAATTTTTTAGAAGTTTGGCCAAACAAGCGGGTACCTATAAGTTAGGCGTCAAGCACATGGATGCCATTTGCCAAAATCATAAGTAAACTTGTACCTCAAACAAAAGCAATTTATGTAAAATGTTGCTACCTCAAACAAAAGCAATTTATGTAAAAGGTTGCTTTCGTTTGCATTATGGTAATCAACTATTTATAGTTCAAAGGATGCACTGAATTTGGCATAAGATGGGATCTCTAAGAAATGGGATAAGGAGATATACCAAATATAATTACGATATGGAATCATCTTTGGTAGGAAACACTTTATCCCTCAGAGTGAAACTTCCCAGCACAAATCCCGATTTGTTAGATGCCTCAAAGTGAATACCAAGTGGAAAATTAAAAAAAGAAATAAAAGAAATAACATAATGCACAAGGTAATAAAATGGTATATACCTTTTCTATCTCTTCTTCTTTCTTCCACCAGTATTTTGCTACCTGTTGTATATTTTCGTACCAATCCACAGACGAGATCCAATGGTAACTGAATTTCACAATGATTACAACAACGACCCAATGTAATCCTACAAGTGAAATCTTGGGAGGGCAGAACATACACCTACCTTACCCCTATCTTTGTTGTATCTGATAGACCCTCAACTCAATGCTTACCAACAGACTAATTCCAGTGTCAGAACTCAGAAGGTCATAAACAAAAATCAACCACCAACCAAATTCAATCCCTGTAAATTTTGTTCACTAAACACAACCGGGGGGGAGTGTGACAGATTGTTATTATAGAAGGCAACTCAATGAAGTCTGAAAAGCATAATCTCCTCCTATAACAAGTCCCAATTACTGACACTACAATGGCTGATAAGAAAAAATATGGTTAAATCTGACTATATGTTACACAGGAGTAAATCCTCACAGTACAAGACACTATTATAAACAAACTTACTTAATGAATGAAAGATCAGGAAGTACAGTTTAAATGATCATTTGCAGTATCGTTTGGGTTGTTTTTGCTCTGCCTGCCTCAGAAAATGTCCTCAAACACATGGCCACTGTTCTGCTAGTCTCTTTCTGTTTTAGTATTAAACCGAAATATACAATTCAAGGAAGAAAAGATTAACGCTACTACACCATTCGGATTCAAATGGATGGTATAGCCATTTGACTTCAGCAAATAACAGAGAATGCAAACTTCTTGATTGTTGCATGTATTTTGCCGCATAGCTTTTAGGTCTTCAATCCATGTATTCATATCAGGTCAACCTCATTCCTTCTAAAGTTCCAACTCCCTACGCGTAGAAGGCACTCCTATCTCTTTCTGAATGACTGCATGCAAGATACAAAAGGAAAATTACTGAAACTAGAAATATGTGTGTTTCCCCACGATCAACTGTATGATGCAGAGAGGTAGTAGACCGGCTTCAACTAGTTAGGATCAGTTGACTTGGAAGCAGATAAATCAGTTCTCTTAAAATTTGCTCAAGAGGTTCAGAAGTGACAGTTCAAGTATTGCCTGCCTGATTAAAGTCCATTTGCCTGCAACATAACAGTTTGAATCACGACGTTAGCTATCAGTTTATTAACTTAAAACAAATAAAAGAACATAGAAGTGCAACATTTGGCACAAATACGACCTTATTAACATAGCAGTATTTGTTCTATACAAGAAGTACCTTGCAACACAAGACAGTTTTATACTTCGTCGATGAAGCAAATAACAAATGAGTTTAGATACAATTGTTGTAAACATGTTCACCTCCATCACAATTTACTTACTATTATTCCTCATCCATCCCATTTCAATTCACTTGAATCCTTTCTTTAACTAAAATATTTCTCATTACCAGGAAATCAATATTATTTCACACATTCTTTACTTGATGTGGAATTTCTTCTATAATATCCCACTTAACTACATTTCTTCTGTAATATCCCGCTTTCATACATTTTAAGAAATACACATGACTGGATCATCCGATTCAAGAGGGAGGGAGTTAAAAGTGCTGACTTTTTTTCTGGGAGAGCTACAGTTAAATTATTAAATATTCAAACTACAAGAATTTCATATGAAGATTGTATAAGAAGAAAAAGGAAATGCAAACCTTGCCAAAAGACAGCTTTATGACTAGATGAACAGTGACAATATAAAAAATAAGTCTCTCACTTTCCTCTCTTTTTTCTTGCCAAAAATAACCAAAACTTAAGCAGAATCCAATATTCAGGAGCAGCATCTTTTCCTCCATCAACACAACCTAATTTAGCGTCCTCAGATTAACAGCATCAAGTTAGAGTAGGAACACTCAACCCCTGAATTTTCTCCTGCCCTATCCTATCCAGTGAAATTGGCACCAACATTGCAGAGGTGCCTAGCTCTTCCAGAGAAAACACACATAGTCGAACTTCTATTCTTAGACATGCTGAATTACAGACCTCATATTCTTCATCCATCCATAACCAATTTAAATTTTCCTCCAAATTGGCATCTCCTTCTTTTGGAATCTCTTGACAATCCAAAAGCCACTTGAATCGTTTATGCCCAACAGTGAACTGCTAAGCTACACTGACTGCATCCCAATCTGACACAGGTGAACAAGTAGAGAACCAGTGACAACAACTTTCTAGGTTTATGGATTTAGACAGCTACACTTCATCATACTCCTCAATTAATATGAACAAGATCTCCAATCTCCGTGGACGTTAGGTTATTCCCAACGTCAATGACTATCTTTGTATTAGTCAATTCCACAATATATTTTGAATACAGTGTATACAAGTGTTAAGAATGTAAATATTACAAATATAAATTCTTTGTAACTATGGATTAGGCTTAAAAACCATATAATTGTGCAATAATTAGGAGTAGAAATTACTTTCCTTTCCTTTTATGGATTACGTGTAAATATTATTTAAGTCCCAACATGCTTGACCGAATAATAAAGTAATTTACTCCCAAAATCTCTTTCTTCTCTTTTCTTTACATTATGCACATTAAAAAGTATGAATGTTGAGCATTGGTGGGGGCAAGGCAGAAAGAATTATGAGAATGTGTGAAAACACTTGTCTTACACATCACATCTAAGTCTTTTTACGTGAACACTTTACTATGTACATTATTTTGTTTCCCGATGTGGGCCCTAACATTAACATAACTATATGCACTTACCTGATTACATTTAACTAACGCTCTCCTCAGGCTGGAGCATACAAGTGGTACGCACCAAGTTTATAATTTATAAGAACACCCGTGGAAGACTTGGTGAATATATCTTCCAGCTGATCATTTGACTTCATGAATTTCATGACAATGTCTCCTAAGCGTATCTTTCTGCGAGAAAGTGTGGTCCTTCTCCATGTGTTTGGTTCTCATGAAGCACCAGACTCGTTGCAACATGAAGAACAACTATTTGGTGTGAATGAGTTCGCAAGTTACAATAATTATTATTTGATGCTCTTGCTTCTCACTGGATCTAGCAACCTAATTTGTTTCTTGATTTTCCAAGGCAAACTACTTCAAAGTAAAATACAATATGTAGAAGTCGAACGTCTATTAGAAGATAACCCTACTCAATCCACATCTGTGTATTCAGTATTTTCTCATGTCCTCAGTTCTCAAAGAATAATCTTCTTCTAAAATTGATTCTATGTATAAAAAAAATATAGATACTTGAATCACATGGTGGAGAGTCCATAAACTAACTTACAACACTCACAAAAAAGAATAGACTATTGCATCCCAGTGAGTCACATGGATAGTCCATTAATTAGTTTACAACATTCACCGAAAAGGCAATATCATCCCGAGTTACTGAGAGGTAATTCAACCCACCAACCAACCACCTATATCTTGCAGGGTCACTAAAAGGACTAATATGGACCTAGTAGAAACCTAACATTTGGATCCATAAGAGTGTCAATGGGTCTAAAACAAGAATGTCTAGAGCATACTTACACTGGAGATGAGAATATCTGATCTGGACTGAGCAGTCTGAATACCTAAAAAGTACCCAATTTGTCTAGATCCAAGTGTCAAAAGAAGTGTTGCTTCAATTTAGTAATGTGTAGACTAAGAAAGAGATAAGAACTCTCTAGAACAAAAATTGAAGTTGAAATTAGAAAAGATCTGTGAATTCCTTCAAATTAACGATTGCTTATCACCACCTAATAATAGGTGTAAGATTTGCTATATGAAAACTAAACATATGCGAGGAAGTTATAAATGATTGTGTGCTACACGTGCTCCTCCTTGACCTTAGTGAGATGCACTTATTGTGTGGTTTGACTTCATGAGTTTCTTATCCATATTGCGATTTTCCAAATAAGTGAGCTTCACTTGTTGATTTCCTTGTTTGAAGTATCATTAATATCCATCACTTCCTCTCAAGTCGGAACATAATATATAAATCATATGCACCAAACTTATTAGAAATGTTTTCACTTCGTAGTCCTATGAGGAACCTTTGTAAAGATAGCTTGTAGTAGTAGTTTAGCTGAGCCAAAGGGTGTATGATAATTTCCTTAGAAATAACCTTCAACAAAACAAAGTGGTACCTATTTCTAAATTTTTAGTTCTTTTATGAAAACTGGATTAGAAGCTATACCTGATGTTGCTTGATTATCACAATAAAACATTATTTCTTTAATGTCTACAAACTTCAATTTTCAATGTACATAAAAGGTTTTGAATACCCTTAACCTATTAGAAATGGTTCAAAAATTCCCTCCTTCCACCTCTTGGCTGAAAAATGCCCTTAACATTTTCTTTAGGTTCAAAAATGTCCTTTAGTTAAGGGAAATATGACATGGAATTTCACTAAGCAAGTGGCCAATTTTCGTTAGTCCACATAATTCTTTTATCAAGTAAAAAGACTCCCACCCAACCCAATACCTAAACCCGTTTTCACTGGCAATTTAGGCCTTTTCTCGTTCTTTCTTTCTCAGCTTTCTTTCTTCAAAACAACAACTTTCAACTCCAAAAAACAATAGATAAATTGCAGCAAACTCAGGTATGATAGATAAAATGCAGATTTTAAGCCAAAACAGCAACTTTTAACCCAACAAACAACAGTTCAAATGAAAGCTTGAAACCCAAAAAATAACAGCTAAAAAAGTAGATTCAATCCTCAATAGCGATTATGCGACTAACCTTGGTCACGAAAAGAAACTGATTTTTTAGACATTGAATAGGACGAAAGAAAACATAAATTAATGGAAAAGAAAAAGGAGAATGTTGTTGCTCGATCTAGTAAAGAGCTGAATATTGAGCTATGACAACAACTGTTTGTGAACAAATGTGTTAAACAAGTACATTGAACGGAAAAGGCTCAAAATGCCCTTAACTTATTAGAAATAGTTCAGAATGCCCTCCTTCCACCAATTGATTTTAAAATGCCCTTAATGTTTTCTTTAGGTTCAAAAAGCCCTTTAGTTAACAGAAATCTGACATGAAATTTCACTAAACAAGTGGCTAATTTTCATTCGTCCACATAATTCTTTTATCAAATAAAAAGACTCCCACCCAACACCCGTTTCTTCCAAATCAAACCCAGCTTTTGTATCTTTTCACCTCCTGTTTATTTGCTTGTTCCTCTCACATGGCGTTTAAGCCCTAAAGCGAGTCTCAAAACGTGTTGAGCGCTTCGCCTCGCTTAATGTGCACTTCAATAACGTCATCAAGGTTCTAAGACATACTTTTCTCTACCAATGAGCCTCTTCTGAAGAAGCGACACTAAACAATTGATATTTCACTTTATCGTGTATTTTTTTCTAATTCTTTGTTCATATATTTATCATTCATGCTTATAATACTTAGTCTTGAACTAAACATATATTTTGTATTTTTTTTCTCCCTTTGTGCCTTTTTCCATCAAAGCCCATACTTTATTTGTGTTTTGCTCTTAAAACCCTGTGAGAAATATAGGAAAAGAATATTATTGAATTGTTGTTGTGTCTACATTATTACATTGAGACCCTATTTATAGACCCTAGAATACAATCCTTTACCAAGTAGGATACTATTTAGTATTCCTATTTCTATTTCTATTCCTATTCCTATTCTAATAGGATTGTATAAACCTATTCCTATTCTTATAGGATTGTATAAACCTATTCCTATTCTAATAGGATTGTATAAACCCTATTCATATTCTAACACTCCCCCTCAAGCTAGTGCATACAATTCATGTACCTAGCTTGTTACAAATGTAATTAACACGAGGACCGATGAGGGGATTGGTGAGACATCTGTGAGTTGATCACTCGACTTCACAAAATTGACAATAAATTTCAATGTGCTTGATCTTCTCATGAAATACTGAATTTGATGCATAATGCCGATAAAACACAGAGTGATAAAATTACAGTGTTGGAACTTCCCAAACCAAGCTTGCAAAGACTGTTTCAGACCATAGAGTGACTTGTGTAATCAACATACAAGGCTACTAAACTCCCCCTGAGCAACAAAATTAGGTGGTTACTCCATATAGACTTCTTCACAATGCAGCGAACATTGTAAGTGCTCAAAATCTAGTATAAAGTACATGGTTCATGTTGGAATCAATAGACAGTCGATATTAAACAAGTCACCGAAAAACTGCCCGAAACATGCTCATATGCCGGAGTATTAGATTTGATGGGTAAAAGTGGTCACAATCTAAGAAATAAAATTATATGGGTAGGGTCGGAATGATGTCACGACCCAACTAGAAAATAGAAATTATATAGGATAGTTCGAATTGATGGAACGACCCCATTGAAAAAGAGAAATAATATGGGTAGGGTCGGAATGATGGCACGACCCTACTGAAAAAGAAAAATAATATGGGAAGGGTCGGAATGATGGCATGACCCTACTGAAAAAGAAAAATTATACGGGTAGGGTTGGAATGATGGCACAACCCTACGCAAATCAGATTTGAGGAGTCACCGGAAAGACGAATGGAACTATGCAAATCAAATCTGAGGAGTCACTGAAAAGACACATGATGCTATGCAACTCAGACATGAGAAAATAGTTCGAAAAAATCCACGGTACTACACAAATTAAATATGAAAAGTAGTCCGGAGAGATGCACGGTGCTACACAAATCAGATATGCAAAAAAAGGTAGTCACCAGA
>NW_006239373.1:224220-236434 GCF_000226075.1 Solanum tuberosum | reverse complement strand
CCTATTCCTATTCTAATAGGATTGTATAAACCTATTCATATTCTAACACCAATGGACCTTAGAATGTTTTGCGCTTTTTGCTTTTTGATAACACTGATCCAGATAGAGAATGTCAACTAATTGGTTAACCGGCCTAATCTACATCAAAGGATCCTTTAATGTGAGTGTTTCCTTTGTCTTCAAGCAACAATCCTTGGCCTGGTGTTTTTTTTTAATGTGTCTTAAGATTGGTAAAGCAGCATCTCGTTGACGGGTATTGCAGATGCATTGACCGAGTTACTACACCCACAACAAAAGAAACGTTTTTTTAAGGTAATAATGAGATAGTCCAACTTCCTAACTAGCCTTTGGTAACTTTTAGGATTTGTCATGGCTTCCCCTGATCTGGTAACAGTTTACTGTTCAGACCCATCAGACTATCAACAGGCTTCCAATCCATACCTATGTATTTAAAGGTATCTAGTACATACTTTCTTTGTGAGATAACATTGTCTCTTGATTGGGACTTTAAATACCAAGAAAATATTTTAGATGTCCTAAATTCCTGATCTGCAAATGACTTGTTAGATATTTTTTTGTTGGATGATTCTCACATTATCATTGCATGTAATAGCTATGCCATCTATATATACCAACAGATAAACAGATTGACCAGGTACGACAATGCTGGGCGAACTACTTCAGAAGAAAGTAGGAATAGGACCAATCACTGATGAAACAAGATTAGGATAGAGAAGCTAAAAATGGGATGTTTCAATCTACCTTTTTCTTAAAGCATCTATCTTTCTTCTTCTGACAAAATTTGGTCAAGGCTGCTTCTCTGGCAAGTTTAGAAGGATCTGTCGTGTTTCCACAACCAATACCGCTGGCATCACCACTTTCATTTTTGCCAGCTAACCCATTATCACTTCCCCCATTTGTTCCTCCAGCATTTATAGCTGTGCAGCTTCCATCTTGCACATTGCTTCCACGGTTACTTCCTGAAGCACTTCTGTTCAAACTGTGATACTCGGGGTTCCCTTCACAAGGCCTAGCTAGAATGTTGAATGAAGCACAACTTGGGCCACCCGCAGTCAGTTTCTTCAATGAGAAATCTACATGAGTGGAAGTGTAATCTTGATCTAGGTCATGGAAGTGATAATGGTGGTGGTGCTGATGAGGGTGCTGGATGTCAGTGTGAGAGCCTCGCGGAACAAGACTGTCTGTAGCTTGCATGTTACAAGGCTTAAGCTTAACTTGTGGCACTTGCTGACGGGAGATTCTGAAGTCAATTTTCTCAGGCTTGAAAGCTGATGATGAGTGCAAACCCTTAATTGTTGATGTTGCTTCTGCCTTGTCTCTAGAAAGTAATGGTTCCTCAGAAAGCTTATTAGTGGTGGACCCCTTATCTATAATATTGCCAGCTCCACTTGAGCTAGGATGTAGAAATTTCTCATCTGTATGAGTTGGAATATCACATACTGATTCTTTCTTGGCAACTTCTTGGTCATTATTAATTATAGAACTGCCAAGTGTAATCCCATTAGGAGTCCTTGTAGGGTTTGAGGATGAATTATACCTGCAAAATGGTCCACCACAGAGCAAAAGGTAAATTACTGAAAGTTCCCCATCCAACAAAAGGAAATCAGCACAGCTCTAATAAAAAGTTTAGAAAGAGCATAACTAGTAACTATTGTCTCCAAACCTTGAGAAAGCTGAAAGATCTGATCTTCTCAAAACACTACGATCATCTTGAGCACTTTTTTCGGGTTCTTTTAGCGTTTTCAAACTTGGCTCTTTAGATTCACCAATGGATGAATTATTGATTTCTAATACCTGCACAGCTTTGTTCAACCTTCTACTGTTGGTCCGAGGATGAGCTGTCTCAGCAGTCACATCATGATATTCTGTGGATGGAACATTACCATCTAGATTTGCCTGGTGTTCATCCATCTTCAAACTGCTTGGGTTGGAATTTATTGTCAGCGGGGTCTTATGTTCTGCATCAACAAGTTTGACTGGAACCTGAATTGCATTTTCAGGTTGTAACTTCTGATTTCTAGGTATGCCCTTGAGGGAGGGTTTTTTTGCAATGTAATCTTCAATGGAACACATGATAGAAACGTTTCAGTCAACTAAGACACTAAGCCAGAGAGAAGAAAAATATTAGAAATACTCATTACCAGGATGTTCTTCTTCTTGGCATTTCCTTTTGGCATTTCTCTGTGAATTCTTGTTAGCAGCGGTTTCTGCCTTTGAACTCATAGCCTGTGCACAAGTGCTGTCTGGACACTCAGGTACCTGATTCAATGGAGACACTGCCTGAGAGCTAACAGCTTCAACAGCTTGCTTTGTCCAGGAATTCTGCAAAATACAAATTTCAGACTCAGAAAGAAATATTATACAAATCATTCTGTACTTCTATTGGTCTTTAAGCCTTGGAATTTTGATGCTTGACAGGGATATCATTATAGAACTATTATGTTTTATTGCGATGACATGTCTTAGAAAAACACATTGAATTTTGTAGTTTTCTTTCCTTCCCATAAGAAACCTAAATAAGCATTGGTTTGATTGCTCAGACATATAAACTTATCCCTGTCACTGTTAAAGAGTGACAAAAGTCTCACATTGGTGATTAATGAGATGGGTGGACTCTGTATAAAGCATGGGTAGTCCTCGTCCCTTTGAGCTAGCTTTTGGGGAGTGAGTTAGACCTAAGACCTAATTTTACATGGTATTGAGCCGGACCCATCTCAACATGTTCCAATAACCAATAAAAGGGCTAGTTCATTAGTTCATAATTTATAACTAACTCAAATACTTTTTTTTATTTTTTTACTCAATTTCAGAAAAAATAAAAGAATAAATAAAAAGAGGGGCGAAGTGCTACAAAAAGAACTCTGTTTGATTTTCTAGTCTACCTATAAGAGTAGATCATATAAAAAACGTCAAAGAGAAGGAACGAGAAAAACCGAAATATTCTTACTCGAACGTGAAGTCATGTAGTTTACAACTCTTCTTTATATAGTAATTCGATGGACCCCCAAAATTAAAATTACCCACGCACCAAATGCTAAGCACTAGGCATGAGGTGGGGCGTTAAAGAATGACAAAAGTCCCATATTGGTAATTAATGAGATGGGTATACTCCTTATAACGTTTGGGCAATCCTCCTCCCTTTTGAGCTAACTTTTGGGTTGTGATGGACTAACCAATGGATTCTAACTCAAATGATGTTGTACATTTCTACCTTGTTTATTTGCTGCAAGAGTTAGTGTCCTAAATGTGTCAACATATGTCTCAGACTCTCGTCTACATGTACTAAGTGGTAGAACATTTTGGAAAAAGAAAAGGAAGTCGCCTCAATTATCTAATGCTTCAAATAACTACGAAACAGTAGACCTAGCTTATTTTCAAGCCTGTTGTTATCATGTGTTATCTTCTGCATGTAAAGAAATGACAATAAGCTAAAAGGCAGATTTTGCACAATGTCCTTTAATTTCTAGGGAATCCAAATGGCAATACCTGTGTGCCATTTCCATCCTCACTGCCTTTACCAACATTTAGGCCGTACCGCCCATTATCTTCCCCATCATTGCTACCACTGTTGTTTTCAGACTTCTCACTGCTTTTTGATTTTATAGATTTTTGGGTTTGAGTACCGCTTTCGCTCCCGCTTCCACTAGACTGAGAAAATGATAATGAATTAATCACGGTATAACACAAAAACACTGGGAAGAAAAAGAATGCCATATTACACATAACAAAAGAAACAGCCTATAACTAGACAAACAGCCCACCAACAAATAAGCAGACACTAATCTCCATAACAAATAATTACTGTATTTAGGTATATTGATGGACATCAATGCATCAGCCATTCTTTTTACACCAACATGCTTACAAGAAAAAAGGATATTGAGAGTGATGGTGTCTCACACTATGGCATCTTCTCCACACATGCTGCCACAAGTTCTTAAGCTCATTCTTCCGTATAGGTTTTACCAGGAAGTCGAGTGCACCTTTTGACAAACACTTGAAGACTATATCCATTGAATCATGAGATGACATCACTGCACATGGCCCTCATCAGTCATCATGTGAAGCGGTATAACAGTATCAACTCAAAATTAAACATGGTATAGTAAGAGTTTTACAATAGAAGAACTGGAAAAACAGCAGGGGTTACTTACTGATAACAGGAACAGTCTTGCGTGTGTAGTGGCTCATGATTTTGGTAAGGAGACCTAAGCCTGACAAGCAAGGCATTACAACCTCTGTCAACACTAGATCAATGTGAGTGGTCAGGTTTTCCAGTATCTTCCAAGCTTGCAATCCATTGGCTGCTTCTATAACTGCAAATAACAAAGTTTAATTAGATAATAAAGACAATAAAGATGGGAAGAGAGAAACCAGACAAAAGATATTTACAACAAATACAGCAGATAGAAGTCATGAATTGAAAGTGTAATAAAAAGGGAAAAGCATAGAGAACACTTAGGCGAACTGTGGTAAAATCTCCGATGAACAAGTCACTGAAACTATGCACAAGTTGCTCTGACCAAATACCACAAAAATGAAACTTGAAACTTCATATTAAGTTGAAGTGAAAATATGTCTATATGAACACCATGATTAATGATTTCTTCTGTCAACTTATCGACAAGATTCATACTCCCTCTGTCCCAATTTATGCAACTTACTTTCCTTTTTAGTCAGTCCCATAAAGAGTAACACATTTCTATATTCAGTAACAATTTAACTATAAAATGTCTTATTTACCGTCAATGAAATGATTTACAGCCACACAAATTTCTATCATTCATTTTGGACCACAAGTTTTAAAAGTCTTCCTTTCTTTCTTAAACTCTGTGTCGAGTCAAACTACCTCCCATAAAATGGGACGGAGGGAGTAATAGAAATAAATTAGATGACCACGACCTATTTATCTATTAATTTACACAGCCAAATCAACCTAGGGAATGGAACTAAGTTGCTAGATCAGTAAAAGGATGCCAGCAGCTCTTCATGTAGAGTTGCGGCTAGCTCCCCTTCATGTAGCAGCATCTGAAATGAGCATAACACGCCATACAATAAAGACATTTTTAATAAATCAATGTTTTATTGATGTCGTGGGGAGTGGGGACTGGAGACAATATGCAATTAGTTGACAACTAGAAAACCTACATCAAAATATGCTTCTCTTAAAATGATAACCAATCATCCATACAAATGGAAACCTCGTGGTACATAAAAAATTAACAAAAGGCATGCCCAAATATGCATAAAATCATATTTCATTCTTTCAAATGTTCTCCTATTTCTTTTCCTCCAAAGAACCAAGTGCCAAAGGAGCGACATTACAAGTTTCACATCTCCTTCTCCTCCCAAATATCCAGCTATGTTTGATGTTCGTCACTACCCATTGTACACCGAACGTGTCTAGGACTGTCTACCACAACTTATCAGGTACCCTGCTATATACCCGAGTGCTTACACATGAAGCACTAACTGATATATGATTTGGTTTGTTTTCTCAAATTTCAGCCACTAGTATTACATACTAGCCAGTGTGCATGCAAATAAGTGGACATTCCTTGGTGCTCTAGCTATTCATACTGTCGTATACGAAAAACTATGATCCTCATTTTAAGAGCCATGCATATAATGACTTTGCCAAAAAGAGGACACTCTCCTTTCCTTTCTATCTCCACATGTCATGGTCCAATTAGGTGATATTCTGTTGTACCTCCCAATTCTGTAGGTTTCTTCTAAATCCTAAATCCCATTTTTCTTCCCCTCTCCAGAAGCTAATTATGCACTCATTGCCAACCTTGCAAGTGACACCGTCATTGAACACCTCCTGTTCCTTCCTATTGCCTCTCCAAAATTTGCACCCATAATGTGTAGTGCTGCCAGCGGCCAGCCCTCTATCCCCTTTCTGCGCATCGTATCTGCCTGTGTATCATCCTCTATAACATCTTTCTTCATTCCAAAATGTCCATACCCACTTCCAAAATAGTGTTATTCTGAAAGTATTACGCTCTTTTACTCTAAACTATCCATACTTGATGGGTGATGTGACCACATTACTATTCACCAAATGAATTTTTCTCATCCCATCATTGTTGTCCCATAAGAGGTTCTTGTGGAGTTTTTTCAACAACAATAACTGGGCATAAGGACATATAATACGTCGAATTGCTTGATAACGTGATCTTAATCAACGTTATGTTCCTTTTAGCAAATATATCTTCTATCACCCCTCCGGTCTCTTCTCAATTCTTTCAATTGATGTATTCCAAACAGCGCGATTACGATAGTTTGAAGGTATATTTGTCCTTTTTTCCCTATAAAATAGTACTCCCTATGTTCTAATTTATGTGACTTACTTTCCTTTTTAGTCAGTCCCATAAAGAGTAACACATTTCTATATTCAGTAACAATTTAACTATAAAATGTCTTATTTACCGTCAATGAAATGATTTACAGCCACACAAATTTCTATCATTCATTTTGGACCACAAGTTTTAAAAGTCTTCCTTTCTTTCTTAAACTCTGTGTCGAGTCAAACTACCTCCCATAAAATGGGACGGAGGGAGTAATAGAAATAAATTAGATGACCACGACCTATTTATCTATTAATTTACACAGCCAAATCAACCTAGGGAATGGAACTAAGTTGCTAGATCAGTAAAAGGATGCCAGCAGCTCTTCATGTAGAGTTGCGGCTAGCTCCCCTTCATGTAGCAGCATCTGAAATGAGCATAACACGCCATACAATAAAGACATTTTTAATAAATCAATGTTTTATTGATGTCGTGGGGAGTGGGGACTGGAGACAATATGCAATTAGTTGACAACTAGAAAACCTACATCAAAATATGCTTCTCTTAAAATGATAACCAATCATCCATACAAATGGAAACCTCGTGGTACATAAAAAATTAACAAAAGGCATGCCCAAATATGCATAAAATCATATTTCATTCTTTCAAATGTTCTCCTATTTCTTTTCCTCCAAAGAACCAAGTGCCAAAGGAGCGACATTACAAGTTTCACATCTCCTTCTCCTCCCAAATATCCAGCTATGTTTGATGTTCGTCACTACCCATTGTACACCGAACGTGTCTAGGACTGTCTACCACAACTTATCAGGTACCCTGCTATATACCCGAGTGCTTACACATGAAGCACTAACTGATATATGATTTGGTTTGTTTTCTCAAATTTCAGCCACTAGTATTACATACTAGCCAGTGTGCATGCAAATAAGTGGACATTCCTTGGTGCTCTAGCTATTCATACTGTCGTATACGAAAAACTATGATCCTCATTTTAAGAGCCATGCATATAATGACTTTGCCAAAAAGAGGACACTCTCCTTTCCTTTCTATCTCCACATGTCATGGTCCAATTAGGTGATATTCTGTTGTACCTCCCAATTCTGTAGGTTTCTTCTAAATCCTAAATCCCATTTTTCTTCCCCTCTCCAGAAGCTAATTATGCACTCATTGCCAACCTTGCAAGTGACACCGTCATTGAACACCTCCTGTTCCTTCCTATTGCCTCTCCAAAATTTGCACCCATAATGTGTAGTGCTGCCAGCGGCCAGCCCTCTATCCCCTTTCTGCGCATCGTATCTGCCTGTGTATCATCCTCTATAACATCTTTCTTCATTCCAAAATGTCCATACCCACTTCCAAAATAGTGTTATTCTGAAAGTATTACGCTCTTTTACTCTAAACTATCCATACTTGATGGGTGATGTGACCACATTACTATTCACCAAATGAATTTTTCTCATCCCATCATTGTTGTCCCATAAGAGGTTCTTGTGGAGTTTTTTCAACAACAATAACTGGGCATAAGGACATATAATACGTCGAATTGCTTGATAACGTGATCTTAATCAACGTTATGTTCCTTTTAGCAAATATATCTTCTATCACCCCTCCGGTCTCTTCTCAATTCTTTCAATTGATGTATTCCAAACAGCGCGATTATGCACCAAGCAGTAACCCTGAATAGGTTGTCGAGATTACTCCTCTCTTGCAACAGGACACATATCCTAGCTCCTCAGCATTCTCCGTCTCTCTCACAGAGATAATCTCACACTTGTTAAGGAAACCTGACATCATCTAAAACCGATTAATATTAGACTCAAATGGATACTACAGTACTCTGAATCACAGAACACCAGGGTATCATCCACAAACAACAAGTGAGAGACATTGACTGTATTATTTCCCCCAATACTGCCTTATTTCCCCCAGAATTTATGGGGCTCAGTCATAAAAGTAAAATATGAAGAAAGTGGCAATTGGATGACAAAGGAAGTTACCACTCCTTATGGTGTTAGCTTATGGAAATCCATCCGATCACTATGGGATGAATTCAAACCAAACACCAAGATTAAAGTGGTAGATGGCGCTAAAACTAGATTCTGGAAAGAGCATTGGCATGAAGCAGGAAATCTGGAGACACTTTTCCTAGACAGTACACACTCTGGTTCTTCAACAACAAAGTACAATAGCTGAACTATGGACACCTCATGGGTGGAATATTATATTTAGAAGGCACCTCAATGATTGGGAAATTCCAAGAGTTACAGAATCTTTCAGGTAGGAAATCTGGAGACACTTTTCCCGGACATACATACTCTGGTTCTTCAGCAACAAAGTACAATAGCTGAACTATGGACACCTCATGGGTGGAATATTATATTTAGAAGGCACCTCAATGATTGGGAAATTCCAAGAGTTACAGAATCTTTCAGCGTCATTGAACAATTTAGTGGCTTGGAGACAGGGAAGGACAGATTACAGTGGTTAGGGAACTGTAAAGGGACTTTTAAAGTAAGTGCAGCATATAGGAAGTTGAACCACCCAATTATGCAGGCACCCAAATGGCGCTGGAAACACATTTGGAAGGCCAAGATCCCACACAAAGTGGCCTGTTTTGTGTGGTTACTTGCTAAGGAAGTTGAGCTGACAAGGGAGAATTTGATGAAGAGGGGGATTACACTGTGCTCTAGATGTTCTTTTTGTAGGGAAACTGCAGAAACAGACAATCACTTGTTCATCCAGTGCAAGGTCACTGGCCAGTTGTGGAGTCTACTCCTAAGGCTCGAAAACATTTCATGGGTCATGCCTGGTAGAATTGCAGAGGCCTTATACAGTTGGGAAGAAGCAGGATTACAAGCAAAGAACAGAAGCAACTGGAGAATCATTCCTGCTACTATTTGGTGGACTATCTGGAAAGAGAGAAATCTTAGAGTTTTTGAGAATAGGGAGAGTAATATGCAGCAAGTAAAATTGAATTGTATTCTAACTTTGTGTTTTTGGTGTAATATCATTGAAGTTTTAGTCATTATAGGGATAGGACAGTGCCTTTAGAGTTCATTATGTAATTATGGTTCACAGTACAACCCATGTACAAATTCAAAGAAATAGAAACAGTTACCAATCTCAAAAAAAAAATACTGCCTTGAAACCTTTTAAGTGGACCCTTTTACCGCTTAGTCTATCATCTTGCTCGATATCTCCATAACTAGACTGAACAACAAAGACAATGACAAATATTCCTATCCCAACCCTCCTGATATTCCAAAGAAACCACATGGAATCCCATCCACTAAGACCAAAGTTCGTTATGATCAGTATGTAGAATTTGATCCATCTTCTTCACTTTTCCCATCCCATATGTTTTGCATTACAAAGTCCAGGAAGTTCCAATTCACATGATCATCATTTGAGATGCACTTAGGCCATGAAACTCGGCCTCCCCTCGCTTACTGTAGACACTAAGGTGCTAAGTTGTGCTCCTTCATCACCCATAAACTGTCTTTAATTGTTAAAATTGTTAGGAATAAAATTTTAGTCATTAGCATCAAGAAATCAAAATTTTGGCATAAGGAAACTAGCACCAGAAAACATGAAACCACATCTTTTCATCTATATCAGAAAACATGAAACAACATATTTTCATCTATATCAGAAATTTAAGATGGTTTTTCATCTTGATTGATATGACTTTTACTTCATATATTCCACTTAACTAGAGTTATCTCCATTCTTTTATACAAATAGTTATTTGTGCTTGTAGTTATTTTTTGTTGCATTACACATTTATTTTTATTTTTCTTTATTAGTGTTTTTCTTCGTTAAAACACATACTTAAAATCTGTTTTGCAACTAAATCTCCAAAAGAGGTTGGTGCTCGTTAGGGCTTTTCGCTTTTGACTACTCTGATTTCATCAGGTTTACATCCACTGACAACACCATGATGCATCAGGTGATAAAAATTCAGACAAATATACGGTAAACGACGCCTCAAACCCCTACCTTTAAGTAACCAATGTCATAAGTAATACCCGATTGCTCTGCAAATACTCATAACCAGAAATTAAAACAAACTCAGATGTACAGTCTGGCTCATCTTTTTGTCCATCATATTTGATTCTTGCAAGCTAGAGTTGAATGGACAAAAGGAAAGGCTGAAAGCTATGCAGATACAAGGACAAGGTGCTTATCAAAATAGTCAAATGTTATCTATTTGCTAATAGTCCATCAAGCTAAACCTCAAACTAGACAGATAAAAAGAACTAACCTTCATAATTGCAATTTCGAAGTAAAGCAGAGACGACATGTCGTGTAGAATCATCATTCTCCACCAGCAGCACTTTAATGGAGGTGACATGAAGAAATTGTTGCCAACAGACTGCTGAAACCTGACAATATTGTTGTTCTTGCAATTTCAAACCTCGTTGAGCTTGCAATGTAATCTCCCTCCCTCCTATCCTGTCATTACTAATCGTATTAATTTTCAACTCATTATCCTTAACTACATTTATCCCCTCACGAGAAATTCCAATTCCATCTCCAATAACCTTTTCCTCATCCAATCTTTTTTTGTCTTCATCACCAACGATTTTCATTGAAACACTCCCTGTCATCCAGATCTAAAAGTACTGATGATAAGGAAGATGTCACACAACATAACCTTTCATAAATCCTTGTCAACTAAAACAAAGTCCGCATTTCTTCTTCTTCAAAACCACAAATTCTTCATATACAAACCCTCTCATACCTATTCCACATCAAAAATGTTAAATCAATCAATTAAATAGCAAAAATCAAAATTAAACCTAATACAACAATAATAACGTAGTGTAGTTTCAAAAACAGAAACTACAGCAAAACAATACGATAATCGAGATACGAGAACAATACTATTAAATCTAACCTTTAACCAAAATTTCCTCAATTCTATTAAACCGCACCTTCAAAGCTTCATCAAAAAAGCACTTACTAAAATTGCTTTTGCCACCGGAATTCCGTTAAACCGAGCAAAAAATAGAGCAAAGGCGTCATGAAAATTGAATTGAAGCTATAAATAGCAATAATATCATGATGAATTTTGCAGAAAATTAAAGAACAGACTGAAAAAGATAAACTTGAGATTTGCTTTATCCAGAAAAAAACAAGTGGGCTTTTCGCAGGAGATTTTGATTGTATGGAACACTTTACCATATCCACGGAAAGGAAGTTAGGGGAAGAATTGTAGTTGATGACGTGGAGGAAATGTAGGTCCCACTGACGCCACGTAGGATGAGATTGTTCCACGTGAGTCATACATGCTGAGGCAGAATCTAAAGAAGAAAGCTCGAAGGCTGCTGCCGAATCGCGAGAGATTTTATTGGAAAACACGTGTCGAATGATGAGTAACTTTTCGTTTCAATTTATTTGTTTTAATTTTAATTTTATATGAAATTTAAGATAATAAAATACTGCCTCCCACCATTTTTTACTTGGCACGTCCTTTAAGTAGTAGAGGAGTCAGAACTTCGACTAAGGAATGTCAAAATATAAAAAAATAAAATTGCACCGAAGTCAAAGAGTGTCAATATGTAATATATATTTATACATAAAAAAAAAAAATTACTCTAGCTACACAGTGTAATTTTTTGACGAAGAGATGTTGATTGACAATCCTCAACTACATGTGGTTCCGCCACTGCCTTTAAGAAATACTCCCTCCGTTTCACAAAGAATGACCTCCTTTCCTTTTTAGTCAGTTTCAAAAAGAATGACCTCTTTTTTTGGTAACATTTTACTTTTTGCTTTCCACGTGACATGTTTAAAACCACAAGATTAAAGACAATTTTGTACATTTGACATAACTTTAATTTAGGACCACAAGATTCAAAAGTCTTTTTTATTTACTTAAA
>NW_006239373.1:215906-223906 GCF_000226075.1 Solanum tuberosum | reverse complement strand
CCCTCCATTTAAAAAAGAATGACCTCCTTTCCTTTTTAGTCAGTTTCAAAAAGAATGACCTCTTTTTTTGGTAACATTTTACTTTTTGCTTTCCACGTGACATGTTTAAAACCACAAGATTAAAGACAATTTTGTACATTTGACATAACTTTAATTTAGGACCACAAGATTCAAAAGTCTTTTTTATTTACTTAAATTTCGTGTCAAGTCAAACCAGGTCATTCTTTGTGAAACGGAGGAAGTAATAAATAGAAGAGTTGTAAATTAATGGCAAGAGTAAACTAGACTTAAAATGATAAATTATCTCTTAATTTTTGAAACTAAACAAGTAAAGTTGGACAACTATTTTTAATATATTAAAACATGTAAAGATGGACTAAGGGAGTAAATACTTTAAAATATTTTTATACTAAACTAAAGATATATTGAATGTTTCATGACATCTAATCTCATAATGTTAAACATATCACGTGAAAACTTAGAACAAAATAAAATATATTTTTTTTAAAGAAGAATTGAAAACACTGATGAACTCGATGCAAATTATCAGTTTCATCCCCGAACAACTGACAATCTTAAAAATACTCATTTTCTTGACTAACTAAATTTAGATCATCCTCGATACACTCCTAATCTGTCACATAACAAAATAAGTGGTTTCAAACTCTTGTAGGATAAGTATGAGACTCTTAATAAAAAATCAAGATAAATATTGAAAACATCCATATACTTGGGAAGAATTTAAGGGTGTATTTCACTCATGTTGCAAAATTAAAGATATTTTTAAATTCAATTGATCAAGTAGGAAAGTATTTTTAAGTGTCTCAATAGTTATAAAATTAATAATTCACGTTAAATCTATGAATATTTTTAATTTATTTATTTATTAAGACGGAGGAAGTAAAAGAAAACGTCAACGTCAGAGGTCTATCACAGTTTTAGTATATTGCCAGATGCCAGCAGTGAAACGAATAGACGGTCCTGACGGCGTCTAAATTTTATATGGAAGTTACAGAAATACCCTTTGAACATTGCGAAAATCATGTGGTTAGGCAGAAATATCTGAAAATATCTGCATGGGTAGCGGGCTTTTTCGTACATATGCGAACACAGGAGAATTTGATGTACCCATTTTTCTAATTGAATCCCAGCCGTTGAATTATTAATCATTCATTTGTCCATCACCATCAAAGTTTTCATGTAAAAAATTCTACCAATTTGACAAATAATAATTCTTCGTTGAAAATAAAATAAAATAATTATTCAACGTGCATTATAAATATTTCTATATATAATATAAAATAAAATATTTTCGATTCAAATTTTGGAAAAACTTGTGTTCAAGTGTTTAATAACATAGAATATCTTATCTATTTTAACTTATAACATAAAATCACTTAATTGATGTTTGGCATTTAATTATAACAATATTTCTAAAATTCCAGCACCACATTAGTAATCTTGAAATCACATTACTATAATTTGTTAGCAAAATTTAAGTAATATTTTTCTTTTATAACCGTTGAATTTGGGTGTTTTTTTCATTAATTTGTATGGTTTTGTATTTTGACTGTTTTTTTAGAAAAAGATAATTTAATGAATGGCATGCTTATATCATCATTGGACATTTATATAAAGTAATATGTCAAAAAATTTACTAGTACTTCTTATCAAAAGACACATTAAAATTTGAATAACTCATGGTAAATTTGGAAAATCTTAGAGCTAATTGATTGACTACTTGTTCGTTAGGGTTCGATTATCCACCTTATAATCCTCTCTTCCCTTTTCTAAAAAAACTCAAAATAAATCCAACAATATAAACTTTAGAGTAAGGAATTTAAGCCTAAAGCTTGAAGTAGCTAAAGTATTACGAGAGTTATCTGGATTGGAGTTTTATCTTAAAGAATCGTAACATTTATTTTCAATCTTATTTAATTTTTGTAATATGATGATTGATTGTTCACGACCTAATTATACCTATCATTGTTTTTTGGAAATTAATATGATCCATACTTTATCCAATCATAACTAACATCTTAATTAAAAGATATGACATAATTAAAAAAAAAAGTTTAGTCAAAAACTAAAAGACTATGCATTGCTTGTTTGCCCAACTTATGTCTATGTCAAATATACAATGTTTAAGTGTTTAAACATAGCTACAATTAGTTCAAACCTCTCTGGCAAACAAGAATTCAGTAAAGTGGTTTTCTAAATTAAGTGAGTTTTATCAACTTTATCGTTTCATAAAAAGTTATTTAACTGTTGTCATTTTACGTACAAAGTTAATCAATTGTTTTTATTTCTTCTTCAATAATTGAGTAACTTTTTAAATAAAATAACAATAATGAAATAACTTTTGGACTACAAAATAAAGTTAAAAGATTTTTAAAGAAAAAAACTGTTAATTGAATGATCGTGTACAAAACTGACAAAGACATTAACCAAGTACGAAAGTACCTTTGTAAACATTAGCATTATCAATTGTTGGCACCACTTGCCAAATGCTAACAAACAACTTTTGCTAAAACTTCAATATGACAATATGTTTCCCAAACTTTGTTCACATTCCATGTTTTTGCCTCAAGGTGTATTGACGGATTGAGTTGAATTTGAAGCATATTAAAATGAGCTAAATTTGAAAGTAGGTTAAAATGAACTGAATTAGTAAATGAGTGTCATTGACCAACCCAAGATTTATTTGGATTGAGATAGATTGGGCCAAGTTGTAGGCTATAGCCTAACTCTTACAAGTTTTTATTTCTTTATTTGTTTTTAAATTCTATTTAATGGAAAAATTATAGTACAAAATAATCATTCGATCAATTTTTTTTAGGAAAAACTACAGAATATGGCAAACATCAATATATATTTAAAATAAATAGCTATAGTTTTTTTTTTTTTATGTTATATGGATATAACTACACAATAAATAGCAAGTTAATTATATACAAATAATAGGAAAGTTATTAAATATTAAATAGGAAAATTATTATTACAAGGATAATTAATTATGTCTAGGCACATTTTATGTGATCAGTTTTTCATTTTTATCCTCATTAATATATACTTTCTCTTTCATCAATATTACAATATCACATATTCTCAAATTTTCCTACCATATTCCTTCCAATTTATGATCTTTTTGATGATTCTAGGAGCAATTTTTGTGATTTTAAAAGTATCTTTGAATTGATTTTCCTTTCTCTTTTTATGAAGATTATATTTGTATTCATCTATTTTTATAGGGGTTCGATTGAAAATTATTTTGTTTTCTCCATTGCAATGGTTATAGTTATAAAAAAAAAGTAGTAAAGGAAGAACATGAGCAAAAAAAGATTGAGGTTTGTGTGATTGTGATTTGAATTCATCAAGTATCTTTTACGTAATTGATTTTTTCTCTCTTTTTTATGAAGATTATATTTGTATCCATCTGCATTTTCATCTATTTTTATAGTGGTTCGATTGAAGAATTGTTTTGTTTTCTCCATTACAATGGTTATAGTTATACAAAAAAAATAAGTAAAGGAAGAACATGAGCAAAAGAAGATTGAGGTTTGTGTGATTGTCAAATTTGTATATAGTAGAATACTTATATATATATAGACACTTGTATTGTAATATTAACACAAGTTGAAATGACGATTTGTGCATACAAGTATATCTGGATACATAAGTAATCTATCCAATTTAAAAGATTGATTAGGCAATACAAGTATAATTGAATACATTAATACTATATTTTTATAAACAAATACATGAGTTAACACCAAACCTCAAGTATTACAAAAAAAACTTGACCAAAGAGAGATTGACGTTTGTTGTATTTATCAATTTGTATACAAGTGAATACTTACACACTTTTAGATACCTACACATTCTATTATTTTCCATTTTTCTTGTTTCTATGTTGTCCAATGTATCCATCTTTTGTTTAACAACAATGTATTCATATATATACCCCATATTCAAGGGCGCAACTGGCTCCTAATGCCAGAACTCCGGCTCGAGCTGACCCTGCTGAACCATTTGCTAGTAGCGCATGGTAGCCACAAACAGTCAAGAAAACAAATAAGTATATCTCGACTTAAAATTAAGCCCTCGGCCGGCAAGGCCCCTGTCAACTGATCTATAAAGGAAACAGCTACTCCCAGGAATTCATATAAATAAATAGTCAATTAGCACAGAAGTCCTGATTGGGCCGTCAAGGCTACCATGATATCTATACCAAAACTAAAAGCAGGTAAATATCAGTACAATACATCAAACAGCTCACAAGCTTCAACAAACCAACAACATAGGCCAACATGGCCATAACGTAGCTATAAACCACACACACTAGTCTGCAAGCCTCTAAGAGTAGTAAAAATTGGTGGGACAGGGCCCCAGCCTACCCATGAGAATATACATAACAAAAGGTAACAAACCTCCCAACTTTGGCTGCTCCGGAGGAAAGGGGCTGACCAACCGGATAAAAGTCAATCTTGCTGCTGAGGAGGTCTACTCGGTCCTCTGTCAGGACCTGCATGCATGAATGCAGCGCCCCCAAGGCAATGGGGCGGTTCAGTACAAATAATGTATAGAGTATGAAAGGCAATAGACTATAATGAGGTATCCTGATATACTGGAATAATCTGATAAATAAATCAAGGATAAGATAACTGTACTGACCTGCTCCTAAATCTAAACTTATCAAAAATAATAAAACTACAACCTGACCAAGCCCCCATAAGCCCGGCAGGTACAAACAGCACACAAGACCACCTACTCAGGCCCCCATAAGCCCGGAAGGTGCCAATCAGCCTGTATACCCCTATTGGTAGTCCCCTAGCCCCGCAGGCAGTCACATAGCCCTCTTAGGCATCAATATAGCTTATAGACAACTCATAGCCCTCTTAGGCAACAACATGGCCTTGTAGGAAGCACATAGCCTTCTTAGGCATCAATATATATCCCTCTAGACAACTCATAGCCCTTCTAGGCATCAATATAGCCCCGTAGGCAACTCATAGCCCTTTTTGGCATCCATATAGCCCTGTAGGTAGAACATAACCCTTCTAGGCATAGATCACATTCCTGCAGCTAACCACAATAGCCCAAAGGCAACAATAACAATCCAATAGCTAAAAGCGAGCAATTTAATTATAAGCAACCTATACAAATAGCCTCTAAGTCGTGTCCAACAAATGAATGTTACTACTGAATAAGAATCCCGATAAGAGAGAATTATATGCACTCGAGCAGCCAACAATCAACAATAATGGCTATAACTATAACCACGATAACAACTCAATTACATTGCTCCTAAGCTTTAAGGAAACATGCCATAGGAAGAAAATAGCCTTAACATACCTTTTTCGCTAAATTCACGTGGCCTAATGACTTTTACTTAATACTCCCTCGATACTTGATCTTAAGGTCGTAATACGCTTCAAAACCTTCAAATATATCCAAACCCTTGCTGTCCCAACACTAAAGTGTGATATGCTACGCAATCGATAAAACAAATTATACCACGATGATGAGCCCAACGCGTAGAACAACTTTCGTCAAGGACTTGAGTCGAGAAAATCTATATTTCACTTGATCCTAGAAATGAGTTTCTCTAATTTCTCTATTTTTTCAGCTTAAAAATGGTGAAAAAAGTCGAAGGAGACGATATATGTAACATTCCACTGACTTAGGGCCCCACCTCACATGCCTGCTTGCGCAGTCCCACGAAAATGCGAATATCTCTCTATTCTGAAGTCGTATGAACGAACGGTTTGATGCGTTGGAAACTAGACTCGTAGACCTTCGATTTCATAGTTTGCGGGGACCATAACTCTTAATAGATTGGGAGAAAACCTCCGAGACATTTGACTCAAATTTCAGACAAATCTTTAAAAAGGAATTTACGGTAACTTTCGCCAACTTTTATTTTATCACTTACCTAACTTCAAAACTTGAGATACCACACTTGAACACTTAAAATATCGCATAACACATCATTTTTAATTTTATTACTCACCCTCCTTGTCTTTCCACGAAGATACGAGTTAATTTAGACGTTTTTAAAAGTCGGGGTGTTACAATACTATATTGTATTCATTTTTTGAATAACAACAATGTATTCATTTTTCAAATTGTCGTGTTCATATGTTAATTGTCATACTTTACCTTGTTTGATATATTAATACATTACGTTTTTATAAATACTTGTATTCTTGATATATTAATACTTTAAGTCTTATAAATGGATATACCAATTTGAATTCAATGTATTCATATGCTACACAATTAATACATGTTCCTTATTTAATTCATTGTAATTAAAATTGTATTAGTGTATAAATAGAAAAATAAAACATATAAAGAAATACAACTAGAAAAAAATATAAATTGTAGTTATTTTTTTATAAATAACATACTTATAGCTATTGAACTTCAATAACCCTATAAATATAGTCATTTTTGTAAGTTGCTCTTTTTTTTATCCAAAATAACTTAATTATCACTTACTCCCTCCATCCTAGTTTATGTGATACATTTCAGATTTCGAGATTCAAACAAGTTTATCTTTGACCATAAATTTTCATATATCTTATAAATTTTTTGAATTGTCAATTATTGTGACTTATACTATTTTTACGTAGTTTACAAATATATAAATTTCAATTAAAAAAAAATAATATTTCATGCACAAATTTTCGATCAAACTTAAATTGTTAGACTCTCAAAAAATGAAATGTATCACATAAATTGAAACATGAGTATATACAAGCGAGAAGCACGTTAACTTGAGTCTACTATCTTTCGGTTGATTCATTGTACAAATACAATAAGTTGTCATTATCTATTTATGACTCACAATTGAATATAGGCCTACCTAAAATTTACAATAAATGTTTGTATTTTTGTATAACAATGATAAAATATATTAGTCGATAACTATTAACAACAAAATGTAAACATACACTTACAAATTTAAAAGGTCACTTTTAAATTGGCATGATCTATTCCCTTTTGCCAAATCAAAAGATTCATGCTCAATCTCATACCCATTCTGAACTAATGTCTTTTTGTCAAAGAATGCATATAAATATCTCACACTAAATCAATAATTTCCTATTAGATTTCAAATTAGATACATCATCCACATACATTTTGGAATACAAAGACACATAGAGAGAGGCGAGTTAGAGTGACAACATATATCTTTTGATGATATTTACATATATATTTGATACCAGCTATATTCCGAAATACATATACATAAAAATAGAGACGAGTGAGAAAGGGAGATAGTTGAGCGAGAGAGCATAGATGCAACAAGATAGGAGAGAAGCAAGTGAAAGAGTCAGTATATCTCAAATACATGTGAATCTCGCTTAGATACAGTGAATGCACATAATTTGGCCATAGAGTAATGAAATTTGTCTTGTGTTTGTTGTAATATTATGGGAAAATTACAGAAATCACATACTTAAATTACAATCTATCATTTAAAAGTTTATAATTACAGAAATCCCTCAAACGGATACAATAATATAAGCGCTGATACATTAATCTGATGCGCGAGATACATTAATCGTTAAGTAAGATACATTACATTGTATACATGATACACTAATTTGATGTACATTTTATACATGATACACTAATCTGATGCGCGAGATACACTAATCTAATGCGCTGATACATTAATATGATGCGCGAGATACACTAATTTGATGCGTGAAAATGAGGGATTTTGGAGATTTGTAAAACTTATAGGGGATAATGGTAATAAGTAAAATAAAAGGTGAAATTTCTGTAATTAATCCTAATATTATCCCGTTAATCGAAAAATTGCGAAGCGAAATATGGGTTTAAAGCCCAATAAGTATACTTTTGGTTTCAAAGTCCGGCCCAATATTTCTAACCCTTCTGTTTCTCTGTGCTTCACTTATATTTGTACATGGAAGAAAACCTAGCTTCTCACTCTGTTCTTCTATCTCTCATAAACCCTAGCAGCC
>NW_006239373.1:169450-215157 GCF_000226075.1 Solanum tuberosum | reverse complement strand
CCCCCCCCCCCCCCCCCCCCCCCCGAAATGGCTACAGCTGCTGCCATCCCCACCACCACGGTTCAAACATTCGAAAATGACATGCCTACTGACGGCGGTTCCGCGGCCATCCCTCTCCCCGCCGTCATGAAAGCTCCGATCCGACCTGACGTTGTAACCTACGTCCACGCCAATATCTCCAAAAATGCACGACAACCTTACGCCGTTTCGAGAAAGGCGGGTCATCAGACCTCTGCTGAGTCATGGGGTACTGGTCGTGCTGTATCTCGTATCCCCCGTGTTGCTGGTGGTGGAACTCACCGTGCTGGACAGGCTGCTTTTGGTAATATGTGTCGTGGTGGTCGTATGTTTGCTCCTACACAGATCTGGCGCCGTTGGCATAGAAAGATTCCGGTTAATCAGAAGCGATATGCGGTAGTTTCAGCTATTGCTGCTTCCTCAGTTCCTTCATTGGTTCTCGCCCGAGGACATCGTATTGAATCAGTACCTGAGCTTCCTCTGGTTGTTTCTGATTCCATTGAGGGAATTGAGAAGACTTCTAATGCTATCAAGGCGCTAAAGCAAGTGGGTGCTTATCCTGATGCCGAGAAGGCGAAGGATAGCCATGCTATTCGTACAGGAAAGGGTAAGATGAGGAATCGTCGCTACATTTCCCGTAAAGGTCCATTGATTGTGTATGGAACTGAAGGGGCTAAGTTGGTTAAAGCCTTCCGTAATATTCCTGGAGTGGAAATTTGCCATGTTGAGCGTTTGAATCTCTTAAAGCTTGCTCCTGGAGGTCATCTTGGACGGTTTGTTATCTGGACAAAATCAGCTTATGAGAAATTGGATGAGATTTACGGGTCATTCGACAAGCCATCTCAGAAGAAGAAGGGATACTTATTGCCACGTCCAAAGATGGTGAATGCTGACCTTGCTAGGATCATCAACTCGGACGAGGTACAATCGGTTGTGAGACCTATCAAGAAGGATGTGAAGAGGGCAACATTGAAGAAGAACCCACTTAAGAACCTGAATGTGCTGCTGAAACTCAACCCCTATGCAAAGACTGCAAAGAGAATGTCTCTTTTGGCTGAGGCTCAACGTGTCAAGGCTAAGAACGAGAAGCTTGACAAGAAGAGACACCAAATAACTAAGGTATGTCCTGCTAAACTTTTTCTAAAGTTGTGGACTTTGATACATAATCCAACATTTTTGTGTAGTTTTACACTTCATTGTTTAGTTTACTACTGTAGTATTATATCTTTAGTGATGGTATAAGAATATCAGCTAACTTACTAACATGAACTAATACTACATCAACAAAACCGTATAGCCCCCTTGGGATCTTGGGAGGATATAACGTAAGCGGACCTTACCCCTACCATCTTGGGTGGTAGAGATTGTTTCTGGTAATCGAAGTACCATTAAACAACATACATAAACATATTAATAATTTGCTGAATTTACCATAGTCATGACATTAGTTTTGGATTTTTCCTGTGTTCTGCACCCCTTTCTTCATATAGTTAACGGCATATTTAAGCCTGCTAGGGAAGCTAGTAGTAAGGTTTGTTTTGGAACTGAGAACTGGTCTTGGTGGTTCAGTTGCAAAACAATGCATAGATGGTAGTGCTAAGACAGGAAGCCTTGAAGGGTAGGATACTGTTGGATTAAGTTTTGATTTTTATTAGATATGGAATGTTGTGGTACTCCCTTTGTTCAGTTTGTTTGGCTTGATTTTGAGTACGGGGTCAAATAAATTCGGGAATGCAATGTTCATTTTTTTTTGGAAATTATCCCCGTCTCACATTATTGATCGTTTTTTTACTTTGCACGTCCCTTAAGAAATATTAATTTAGGATATTTGACTACAATCTTTCTTTAGTAAATATATTTGTTCAATTTATGTGTAATCTCCATTAATGAGTATTCAATTGCCAATATCAAATGAGTAGAAGATCTAGATAGACACTTAGGAATAAACTAAATTAACATTTTCAAGTAGTAACACCCATAACAAAGACTTTGATATCAAGGGTAAAGTGGGAAAAATAATTTTGGTTTGACCTTCTAAAACGACAAATAATTTGTGAAACTATTTTTAGTAAGCAACAAATGAATTGAGACAGTAAAATTTGCATATTTAATAACTACATTAAAGTACGAAAAGTCATATTGTTGTTAATAATCTAAAATAGTACTCCTTCTGTCTCTATTGTTGCTTTTTATAAAAAAGTTGTCTCCAATTATTTGTCGTTTTAGAAGTTCAACGTAAAATTAAGCCTCGATAAAGTTTTTCTTGAAGACCGCAAAATCCTTGATTAGGGGGTGTTATTACTTCTTGAAGTTGTTAATTTAGTTTTTTGTTGATATACCGACAATTGCATACTCATTTCATTATTGGAGATGCACATAAATTTTGAGTAAATATTTAATGGAGAAAGATCATAACTTAAATATAGATATGATTAAAATAGTCAAAAATTCCTCCTAATAAATATTTCTTAAGGGGCGTGTAAAGTGAAAGAGCTACATATGATTTGAGACGGAGTGAATAAAAAAAGTATTTGAAAAAATTATGATAAAAGAAAATATCCAGAAATTGTCCAAATACTCGTGCCATTCCAAAATAAATGAATTTTTGGGGTGTGACATACTGTTTAAGTGAGTTAATTGAACACATTAATTTGTCAATATAATCCCTTTGTAATTAATGGAATTCATGTCTTGAAAAAAATACTTCTTCCACTCCAATATGAATGATTTTCTAGTCCAAAATGAATGAATTTTTTCATAGTACAAAGCCCCCCACCCCCATCCATAGTTACGCTCGTCCTAACGAGCTTTTCAACATTTTTACATTTTCTCGGAATATAGTATTAAAAAGTGTGTTTTTCAGGACATGAATTGTTCTATTACAAAAGGGTAATATCCAATTACCCTTTGATTAATATCTTTAATTAACTTTCTTAAAAGGTGTGTCACACATCAAAAAATAATTTATTTTGGAATGGAGGGAATACGATACTCCTAGGTAATTTAAAATAGTTGAAAAACCACATTAAAAAGAAGTGTAATATTGGAAAAAAATAATTATTACATCTTTGGACTTGAAAAAATTTCTTCATTTTAGACCATTTAAAAGGTAATAGAAATTCATTTATATTCGAATGGAGCGAGTAGTAATTAAGACAAATAAATTGAAATATAGGGATAGTAGTAAACTAGGACAAACAAATTGAAAGGGAGGAATGTTAATTTCCAAATGAGTTCAACACATGGAGTTTTTTTGTGTCAAGAGTAAAACTGACTTAGACATATACTGCATATATTGACTGAATATTGTTTTGTTGAAAGAAAGAAAAAGAACTGCGTTGATATAAAAAAGCACATAATTTAGTGAAAAACTGAAAAAGTTGCATTTCAGTTTTCCTGCCGCTGAACTTTTTTCCATGAAATTGGTATTGGTTCGATATTGATTTCACTAACCTCACAACACAATTCTATTTTGCTTTGAAACCTGAGTTTGGTTGTGCATTATGTTACTCAATTTTCTGCATCATATTTGACAGGAGGAGGCATCAGCTATCAGAGCAGCAGGCACATCTTGGTTCAAGACTATGATTTCAGATTCTGATTACACCGAATTCGAGAACTTCACAAAGTGGCTTGGCGTTACACAGTAAATGATCATTTTTGTTTTGAGGTGATGTTAGAAACTATTTTGTTTAATTGTTGGTTCAGTCTGTGATCTTCTTTCTGGTTTTGATGGTCCAAGCTGAGATTAAGTGGGAGGGAAACTATATCCTCAAGTTACTAAAGTTACTTGCAAATTCTTCCCCTGACCACATTTTGTTGTCAAGTTTCCCTTTTAGTTGACAGATTATTAAGAGATATGGTATTAAGTATTATTTGGTTCTCCAACATTGCATGCGTGACTTATCGATTTCCCGATCTTTTTATCGTCTCTGTATGTTCCTCCATTAAAGCAAATTTCCTAAGCTTCCATTCCCCTGAAAATCATGGATAGTAGTCTCTAAAGATATCGTTTTGATTGAGGAAATTTCAGTATCAGTAATTGTAAGAACTAATTTATGTCAATATTTCCAAATTTTGGTGTACCAACAGCACAAATATGCTACTCCTTCTGTCTCATTTTGTGAAATAGTTTGACTTGACACGTAGTTTAAGAAAGAAAGTAAAACTTTTGAAACTTGTGGTTCAAAATGATTAATAAAAAATTGTGTGGTTGTAAATCATTTCATTAAGACATTTTATATAGAAATGTGTCATTTTTTTTAGATTAATTAAAAACGAAAATAAGTCATATAAATTGGAACAGAGGGAGTATATGTCAGTGGCTGTGCTCGCCATTGCAAAAGCTACTTTTATTTAGACACTAAACTATTTCTATTCATACTGAGTACATGAATGAAGTACTGCTATTAGATACTTTTGGTTCATGTTTTAAAAACGTTTCAATGCGTGTTCACAAGGAACATGTATGGGGTTTAACGGCTTATTGAGGTTATTTTAAATGGTTAACTTATTTACGTTTGAATTTATAAAAAACTGAACAATTTGTATAAAATTGGATATATCTAGCGAATTATACAAATCAAAAGCTCCATAACAAACATAAAATTTGCTATAGAGCGCAATTATGCAAACTATAGCTATAACATACAAATATGATTTTTATGTTTGCTATATGTGAAAATTGCTCAATTTTTAATTCATCAACTTCATAATTAATACTCTCTCTGTCCCTATTACTTGTCCATATTTCCTCTTTTAGCTGTCCCTATTTACTTGTCCATTTTGACAAATCAAGAAAGGAAAAAAAAATTCTATTTATACCCTCAATCAATACTTCTTGAAAATATTTAAGTTTTAATTCATCCATTTTGAAACAAGACAATATTTATTATACTTACCCAAAAGAGCATTTCATTAGTTCAACAGAAATGATTGTAATGTTTTTTTACTTAAACTCAAGTGCTAACCTTCTCTCTATCATTTGTGGCTCTTACACAGTGAATCCACTAAAATATGAAAAGTTGTCATAAATAAATAAACTGATGAACTTCCCACAACATTGATTAGTTATCTCATCTTCGAAATTTGGATAATGGCTTTAATGAGTAAATTGATTTTGGAATCGAGGTAAAATGGTAACTTTACTATGCTAATCATTGTTGTCTCAATAAGTGTGTCATTTCAAAAGTGGACAAGTAATTAGGGATAGAGGGAGTACTAAAGAAAGTTTATCATTTTACTTCTACTCCCTCTCGGGAACTTCAAAATGTCAGTCCCAGATGCATACCGATTCTGTTTACAGGAGAAGAAAAAATCACCATTCAGAATTTTATCACCAAAGGTAGCCAAAAGATCATTTAAAGCAGGAACAATGGCACCTCCCGTAACTGGTGTCCACCAGCTATGTGTATTACCATCAAAGAACCTCATCTTAATCATTGCATCCACATTATACCAGTCAGCAAATACAGCCAGACAAAGACCTGAATTAATGACATCATCCCTTAGCTTCTTTATCTCTTCGAGGAAGTACTCATCCTCGAGATCCACCAGGAGAAGCGTCCCATACTGATTCGCATCAAAACAAGTAAGAGGGGAGCCAAGAGTTTCGATATAGTATCCAGCATCTCTTAGCATGTCAAACAGTGAATGAAAAGTTGTATGCAGGTGATCCCCATGCCAGTCAAGTAAATCATTCCTAACATCAAAGGAATCTATCGGAATATAGCCTGGTGGATACTTAATACTGTGAAATTGATCCAATAATATCCGTACAGATCTTGATGGTGTAGGAATCACTTGCAGTTTCAGGTGCAAGGCACAGGAACTACTTCGCCGACTCTTTTCACCTACAGCTGGTGGGCTGTAGATTTTGACAGTTATGTTGCCTTCAATTTCTCCTGAAAACTGAGCTCCTTCTTCCTTAATTTGCATGTGTAGTGCTAGATAACCACTCCATGGCCAAATGACATCTGATTAAGTAAAATGGATGCTAAGAAGGTTACCTTCATGATTGGAAGGATGCCATGTAGGTGGGCGCTCAACATAACCAATTACACCCATTCCATTTAAAATAGTAGCTAGCATTAAATATAACTGGCATTGCACCCACATAAAGTGGCTGATGGCAAAATGGCCAAGAGTAAGGGCAATCAAGAACACTGGGAAAGATGCTTGCTCGAGGTTTATAGCTCTTCAAAATTTCATGACTCCAACCTAGCATTAACGTTAAAGGTTAACAAAAGAATAACTAATGCACAGAATATCATTGAGCAGCAAGCATAAATAAGCTCACAAGTTAACCCTGCCAGCACCCTGCTCATATAAGTTGGGACCAGAAAGCTTTGTTGCCCCCTCAACCAACGCTTGCTTGATGCTGGCTGGATTTAGAATTCCCTTTTGCTTGTTCTCAGGGATGATGCTAACAAGGAGGCATGCTATGCCAGCAACCACAGGACTGGCCACACTTGTGCCAGATAATCTTTTACAACCTGTGCTGATTTTGGATCCCATAATCTCATGTCCATAAGCAACAAGGTCTGGCTTCACACGTCCATAACTGCCAAGGCACAGTCCATGAGTTACAAATCTATGGTTTGATCAGATAAGTGTTTTATTGAACTGTTATTAGAAAGGCAAGCAACAACTGCGACCTCAGTCCCAAACAAGTTGGGGTTGGCTATATGAATCTTCACTAACCATGTTTCTCCATTAAACTCATCTCAGGACAATATTGCACAAAATAAAATAAAAAGTACTAGAAGTTCTCTATATCTTCTACTAGCATATAAATCTCTGACAGGGCTAAGAAACTCCTAGAAAGTGTAGGATAAACATACTAACTTGTTCGAATAGCAAAAGCCTAAAGAATCGAAAGGAAAAAAAAACCACTAACCATACTTTTGAATTTCTTATTTTCATGACAAAATCATCAACAAAGAAAAAAGGCAAAAAAAAGAAGCAAAGACCCTAATTGTGACTATCTTCTATTTCAGGTTTACAGCTCATCTGTCTTCCTTCTCTTTTTCCTTGGAAGCTGAGTGTACTGCAAAAAGAGGCATTTCAACAGCTGTTATGTTCCTATTCATCAAACAACATTTTTTCCATTTTTAATCCATCATTTTCCACTCAGCAGAAGTTCACTCGAAACATCACAACCATGGATAGAACAAAGCTCATAAAATGCTGGTTTGTTTCAGAAGAGTTGATCTTTAAGGGCATCTTCTTTTAATGAGGGTGGTACATCCAAACACACTCATTGACTCCCTATGTGATCATATACATAACATAAACTTAAATACAGAGAAGGAGAGGGCAGAAAAATAAAGGATTAGTCTGTATAAAGATTATACTTCACAGAAAAGAATATTCATAAGCAAAAAAAAAACAGCATACCCATGAGGAATTTCCCAGGTACTCATGCCACGTGAAGAAAATGAGGCTACATGATCACTATAATCAATAGCACCAACACCAATAACATCACTTTGATATGCAGGGTTGGTTAGAGTACCATAAAGTGGTCCATCATTTCCGATAGCCGAAACCATGATCATGTTGTTTGCGGTAAGCTCCCAAACCTAGCAAAAAATATTGATTACAGTCATCAATATAAAGCAGCTAAGAAGAAAGACTCTAGAGGGTAAGATTTTAGAATAAATAGAAGTAACACAAAACACATACACTGCAAGTTAAGCAAGCACAAGAAGAGTGACGTTGAGGTGGGACTAGACGAGAGCGGCATACCTAAATGCATACCATTTATCTAGGCTCAATTTTCTAGGACAGTAGTATGATAAAAGAAGATGTATCACATCAAATTTAACCAAGATGGTAAAAATTGAGTGCTACACAATTTTATGCGATAAGAGGGTACCTATAAAACCAAGTTCATAGAATGGTTATAAGGCTAGCAATGCTATGCCTGAGTAAATGTTGGTCTTTATATAGAGAAGATGAGCGTCATTGAAATGGAGACATTAAGCTAAATGTACGATAATACAAGATAGCACAAAACCATAGAAATGATCGCATCTCGCAGAAGGTGTAAGTAACACATTTAAAGGATAAAATAAGAGAATGTCATTTGAGATGGTCTTGTCATGTCCTAAATAATCCTCAAAATGTGCTGTTCCTAAGATGTGAAACCATGATAATTGGAGGTGTTAAAAGAGGCTAGGGATATCTACAATCTTCTCTTGGAATTCATACAAACTTAGCAATAGAACACAATAGAAGCAAAAGATCTATAGTAAGAATTAAGCTGTAGTCATGCTGGTGCGCTTATATTAGGTCTAATGCTTACTAGGAGCTTCTTTAATCTGTCAAGAAATTTGCATTTTAGTAGAAAAAGAACCTCTAGAATTATAGATGTCCATGCTATTGAATATTGGATGACAAAAAATGGGGCAGAATGGATGGTGAGGACTCATATAGCCATTCTAACTAGTTAGGAATTGAGGCGTAATTATAGTTCTTGTACATTTCATCAATATAAAGGTGAAAATTTCTGCTAACATTGTTTCGGGTCCTGCTGGAAATAATGCTAATTTCAGTGAAATGACAGGCTTAAAATCTCAGGATTGTTTCTACGAAAAAGAGTACTAAATTAATATTTCCGCTGTCTCAATTTATGTCTCAATTTATCGTTTTATGAGAGTCAAACAATTTAAGTTTGACCGGAAATTTGCGCATGGAATCTTCGAATTTTTTGAAATGAAATTTATATATTTGTAAACTATGTTAAAAGTACCATAAGTCACAATAATTGACAATTCAAAATATTTAAAAGATATATGAAAAATTTACGATCAAAGATATACTTGTTTGAATCTCGAAATCCGAAAAGTTCCACATAAATTGGGACGGAGGGAGTATATAATCCTTGTGAATAAGATCTCCATGACATAGTTCAGTCTGCAAAATTAATAGATCTAATGAAACACATGCACCAACAAGCTCATGAAGCTAATTAAAATCCATGCACTAAATAAGGAAATATAATATTAGCATGATGACAACTAAAATCAAACTTCTTAAACATCCCAGACCACAAATAACATGGAAACTTAGACGATAATTTTGTTGAGTAATGTAACAGAAAAAAATCATTTCAATGCCCATGCTGTAGACAAAATGCACCCAGAAAAAAATAAACTAATAGATCAGTGACCTGATGATCTCACCTTTTCCACAAAAGGGAGATCCAAATAATCAGGTCCACCTATGCTCAAATTCAGCACATCCATGTTGGTTGCAATTGCATAATTAAATGCATCAAGAAACCACGATGTGTAAGAGACCTGCAATAAACTGAACAGACATTTCTCATAAACAGACATTTAGCAAGGAATCAAGTGGATGTAAAGTAGTTACATACGAGAGTCATGGTTAACTCCTGAAACACAAACTCCTTTCCTAAGTCAGGGAGTTAACCAGAAAGCAAAAATATGGTTTCTAAACTATAGTGAGAGAGCTGATGAAAGGACTGGCTTTTGATAACAGGAACCATCATTAGCACTAAGCAAGTATCAAATTTATATAAAAGAGCAGTACAATAAATCAGTCACTAATCTAAGGCACGAGATTGTTGCAGTCTTGCTCTTTTGGGGGTGTGATGGAGCTTTTCTTTCTTAAAATGTTTAAGTAAGCAGAAACTTGAAGATCCACTACCTGTGCATCTGTAAATACACGGAAAGCATAGATTTCTGTGTCTGGAGCAAAACCGAGGCATTCTTCATCCTGACCAGCAATGACACCAGCTACAAATGTCCCATGTCCTACATTGTCGTTTAATGTATCTTCATTGGTCCAATTTGTGCGTTCCTGAAAATTAATCAGGTATCAAGCCCATTGTCTGTTATTGATGAGGTAAAGATGGTAACAAGATATATGCACTGACACAATGTAATTGAAAATGTCAAGCTTCAAACCACACTGAATCTAAGTGAAGCATTTCTTTGATACAAAATTTAGTAAAAGGAGACAAGATACCTTGATATTACGAAAATGCAGGTGACCTGCCCGAATACCTATATCAAAAATTGCCATTTTGACTTTAGCACCAGTAATCCCTTTTGACCAAAGTTCATGTGCCCCCAAAAGGGATGTGATTTGAGATTTCTGCAAAATAATCATACAGGATAGACAAAAACAAGTTTATTAAGAAAATGTAGGGAACAACAATGTTCAATGTAGAAAAAGAAAAAAAAGAATAGAGCAGCAACATCATACTCGGTCACTCAAAGAATGCACTCAAAGCTTTTCAAAAAGGAAGTTAACTTTGTTTTTATCCTTGAGTGCCACCAGGAAGAAACAATCAATTTGAAGTTATGGATACGAACACTCATTCAGGAAACTTACATAAGAAAGAAAGCAGAAATAGGGAAGAGTCAAACTGCATATCACAGTTCTTATCCCTCCAATGACCCCAAAACAGCACAATAATATGATTCTGAATATTGACTTTCATAACCAGACCTCATGTGTAGATGTTTTTGATACCAAGTAGGACAGCTACAATTCGTTCAACAAGCAAAGGAATGGCCACATCAACATTAGCCCATGATGAGACACATGATGTGTCTCTAGCAAAGCTTTGAGCTAGTTTTCTAATGGAATGCCTGCTTATATGTAAAACCTTTGTTTCTGCTAAATGCTCTTTGGAAGAGCCAAACAAGAGCAAAGGTAGATGATAAAAACACAATTATGGTTGAGGAAAGCAAACACATATACCATAGAAAAACGACAAACTTTACTTTTTCCTTATAACAAAACTTGCACATATAATTTTATGACGCATCCAAATGATAATCTCCACCACAGAATTCTATAAAAATAGTATGTACAAAAAGCGCTAGCGATCCTTCAAGACAACCTTCAAACACTTGTCCGACGAGATTTTCCAACATCTTTTGGGTAGAATTTCAACTTTTTCAAGTAGTTCAGGGTTTGGCATGACTCACTATGAAGTTATCTGAATCTGTGCATTTATTTGGTGGTTTATGTCGCTGACATAGTTATCATTGACAGTGAAAAATACTAATGATACATCTAAGACCTGGCAATTTTTTGTACTTTCTAGGCATCAACGTTGCGCAAACCAAATCAGGTATTGTCATTTCACTGCCTAAGTATGCCCTGAAAACCTTGTAGACATAAAAATGACAAATTATAGACCGATTCACACTCTTAGATCTGATTCAAGCAAGTTAAAGTGAGGCTCTTATGATTTAAGGATATATATGGAATTCTAGTTAGAGGTCATTTGGTATCTTGAAAGAGTAAATAAACAAATCATGGTTGGTAGATCCAGTGCAAAAGCAAAATATTGGGCCATGGCGGAGAAAACTTGCAGAACTGTATGGATCAAAGAGTCGCTCAAAGATCGAAACTTACAGTGATCAATAAGATGGAATTTACGTGCAATAATCAAGTTTCTCTTCATATTCAGTTGCATTTGGTGTGTCATGAAAGAATTAAGCAAATAAATGAATTGTCACTTTGTCAGGGATACGATAATCTCATAATCTCAGAAGACATTCTCGCGAAGTTCTTTTAGTCGAATGCTCAGATTGTAGATATATTCACAAGTTCTTCACCAGTTCTGTATGTAGTTACATATGTCACTACATATATGGACGGGCTAGAAGGGGAGTGTCGGATAGTCAAGTGCAGATACCTAAATGTAAATAGTTGCACTTCTTATAAGTAGCCCCACTTGAGAAAAACAGCTACGCATTGTAAATTGAGCCCATAAAAGGAATCAGTCATAATACATTAGTATTCACGTATTCTCTAATCTTTCTCTTATTTTTTCTCGATCGGAAGTCTCAAATCAAGGAGAATTACCAGAAGAATAGACACTTGATAAGACCAAATCAGGAAAAGGACAAAGACAAAAGGTAACTAAAAGAAATTAATTTCCTATGAACATTTACAGTGCAACACAGTTGACCGCATCATAGACAAATACCAAAGGTAACCGAAAGAGATTAATCTCCTATGAACATATACAATGCAGCACAGTTGACCGTATCATATGTTATAATCACAAAAAGGAAGATAGCATGCATTCCAACAACATAGATTGCCAGTAAATTATGCATAACAAAGCACAATAACATTAGTGGACTTGCCTGCATCAGTAGATGTCTGTTCCAGCTAATCTTCAATTTACTAGTGTTGGCCACCGCATAGTTTTGATCTTCACTGAAAGACATAGCAGTAAACATCTTCCCAGGCCTTTTCTTCCCATTAGCAAAAGCCCCAATCTTCTCACTCTTCTCTTCAAGAACTATCCTTTGATAGCTCAAATCCAATGAAACGTCTTTTACAAGATTCAATTCTATGAACTTTTCTAGCAAAAGTTCTTTCACTGACTCATCAATTGCCACCAAACCAAAGTCAGTAGGAAATCTTGCAGCCGGATTTTTCCTCTCAATCCATTGCCATCCCTTAAATTTCAAGTTATCTTGAAGATAATTCCAGTGAGCTTCAGCTTCCTTATAATGATAGAATCGAACAATATAACTTCTGCTATCAGATTGTTGCTTCTGTTGATCCTGCCAGTCATCAGAGCCACTAGCAATAAATGGCTCAGACTCTACTGATTCAGGCATAATTAGTGTTCGGCATTGAGGAAACTTCGGGAGGTGAACGAATAAAGATGAGTCAAACCGGATGAGTGTATACACCAGAAGCAAGGGGATAAGAGAGAAGGTGAAGAATGATTTTTTAGGAGTTTGATGCATGTTTCAAGAATGATTATATTCCCATTAGAGCAACGAGGTGTAACCAAAGCCCAAAGGTTTTAGCCTATAGTTGAGCACAATCAAAATTCTGTAATCTAGTTTGCCCTTATACTTGAATGATAAAAAATTGCTTTAATTGGAACTTCCATATACCAATCCTCAAGAAACTATAACCTTCTTGGCCTCTTGAAAAAAGGGTCCACCTGCTTCAGTTGATGCATGTCCTCAGCTAACAGTTAAAATCACAACCTATGATAAATACTCAGCTTGTAACAAGGCCTGCCTTCTTGAAGGTTGAAAAGAGATGCATCATTAGCTTGAGATAAATTCAACTGAAAAAGAACTAAATTCCATAACAAGTGATCAAATGAGAAATTAAAACAATCCAGTGCTGGCAGCCTGGCAATAAAAGGTATCTTATGGCCTTATTTTAAAGGTATCTTAAAAAACAAAATATGATGAAAAAACGGTTCAACCTTTGGTAATTAAACAAGACATACTCGTAATGTTAGGCATTTTACCAAAATATTAAGGCAAATAAATAAATCTGCACAGTAACTAAAGTTCCATCCATAATTCAGATAACATCAACAACAACATACCCAATGTAAATCCTACGAGCGGCGTCTGAAAAGGGTAGAGTGTATGCAGATCTTAAAGAATTTTGTTTCCCATAGAAAATGGATAACATAATTTGAAAATTGAAACCAGAATGTCATATGCATTTTCACAAAATTTTGGACTTTAATGTCACACTACTTTTCACGGCAATCCATCATTTCATGGACTAGTTTCTCGAAAAATAAATCATCTTAAATTCGATAAACCTTGTTATGAGTCAATTTTATTTATTTTTTCCTTTTTTGAGCTTCAATTGTGAACGATTGCACAAGTTATAAGAATTGTTTTAATAATGAAAGCAATAAAGTACAAAATGATCAAGTAAACCCTGACGAAGAGAGGTTGAAAACTTACTGACAAGTCACAAGTTTCCCCAATTGATGCGCAAAAACGGAAACAATTCGTTGAAACGTACAAAAAAAAGGTCTGAGTTTTGTAGAATCGGAGACGACGATGGAGGGTGACAGTGAAGACTGAGCCTTACAAAGTGAGTAAGAATTTAATTTGAGCAGTCTCTTGATATTCACAGGCTTATGCGTATATGCAACTTTTATTTTTTTTATGGTATCCAACTTATTTTATCATGTTTTAAAAAAAAAATCGATCATTTGAAAAAATTACAACATCCTTACCTTCTACCTTCACTTTAGTCGGATACATCACTTAGATAATGTATCAAAAGCGATGTAACGAGATGTATCAGAACATTTTGGGATGTATTCAGATTCCATTAAATTCAAGAGATTTTTGTAATTTGAAAAAAAAAGTAAAATTTGTCTAATTTGAAAAAAGAATAGAAATATGATATAATTAGCTTTTAACACTATGAAATTTGAGTAAATTCACCTTCTTTCTAATATCAAATCATAAATTTCAAAAATTGTGATGTTACACTCCTTTCATCCCATTTTAACTATGTTTTAATATTTTCAAGCCAATTAAAAAAGCAATTGATACAAGTTATAGTTTATTAAGTAATCTTTATTCATTAGATTAGAGAGTTTTCAAGAGTTGAGCAATATTAAAAAAAATTACTTCTTTAATGTTAAGAATATAATTTAAAATAATTATCAATTTTAATAACAGACTCTTAAAGTAACAATTATTTATTTATTCTAAAGCCATATTTAAAATGGAACAGAGGGAGTAAGATACAAATGCTAACGTTGCTCCCTGTCAGTTGGTTGAGTCCATGTAACAGATATCATTTTCAGTTACCTCCAGAAATGAATTCAAATGTTTTTCACACTGGTTTCATGTCACATAGTATTTATCTAAATCATATACTAATACATTTAGAATAATATTTTTTTATTTAGATATAGAACACACAACTAAATAAGTAAGAAACCGCTACCCTTTGAGTGAGCACAAAGTAAAACCATTGCTCATATGCGATAGCTTACAAAACACACGGGAGAGGTAACCTGGTGCGACAAGTTCGACCAAAGGACAATTTCCTTACTTATGCTGACAAGGAGTTTGAAACTTGAGACCTCCAACATGAAAGTCCCAAACCCAAACCAGTGGGCCACCCCGAAGGGGATTAATTTGAACATACTTTTTAAGACAATAAATATGAACTTCATAGAATAATCGAAATTCCAGTACAATACCTAGGATCAAAAACTGTTTGTTGACAAACTCAAGATTAGCTAATCGCCTGTTACATGCTTGAAAGTATTTTGGCAAAAAGGACAACCTAAGATCTAGGCTTCTCTTTCTTCTCCTTGAAGAGAGCCAAGAGAGAGACACCAGAAACCTTCACAACCTTGAACCTGACACCAGGAATATCTCCCACGGCGTGCCCCTTACGACCAAATCCAGCGATCAACACTTCATCCTGCAATGTGTCAAGGGTCAGCAACAAGAAAACTGACAAAATTTGAGAGTCTGCCTGAGAAAAGAGAAGAAGGAAAGGACGTACGTTTTCTTCAATGTAGTTCAAACAACCATCATTGGGGACAAAGGCAGCAATCTTCTTCCCGTTTTTGATGAGTTGAACCCTAGCACATTTACGAATAGCAGAATTCGGCTGCTTAGCTTCAATACCTCTGCACAAAACATTCCACCAAATTTGAACATTAGAGCAAAGTGTTAATGCTGCATGACTTGGAGGATAGTGTAAGCATAAACGTCATAAAGTGGACCTACATCTTCTCAAGCACAATGCCTTTGGCATGGGATGACCCAGCAAATGGCTTCTTCCATTCGTTCCCAAGATGGGATTTCTTGTAGGACTTGTCAGCCCACCTTTGCCTTCTACGGTGGGACTTCAGCTTGCGTCCAGCTCCCATACCACGTGTCTTCCTGCAAAATTTTACCCACAATGACATATATAGCTTATATGCGCAAAATGGCTGAAGATGCCCCTTTTAAACAAATACCTTCTAAAGCATACAGAACACTGCAGATATTACTTGATGCTGTACCATGACAAATCATAGGAATCTAAAATGAACTATCATCCAATGCAACACAAATATAATCTTACTGGGCAATGATCTTCCCTCTCAACCACAAAATGTGTTAATCAGTAGCTTAGGGTTTATTCTTCATACCTTATCAAAAAGAAATTTGGCAGAATACATTGGGACCTCCTAAACTTGACACATTCTATTTAGTGCACACCTAGAATTGCAGGTTGATCTAATTACCCCCTTAAAGTTGGTATTTCAATAGCCTTGACCCCCTTTATTAGCCGCCTTGCATAGAAACTATTGAACTATGTTGGGTGTGTGGGAGAGTAAATATATGGTGTTACTATATATTTACTCTCCAACACGTCCAAACATAGTTGGAATCTACTTTCTATATTAGCTCATTGATAAAAGGGGTCAACTATTGAAATATCAAGTTTGTTTGTTTCTTTGAAAAGCAACTAGGCCAAACGTGTCTAATAGAAAACCGGTAAGATAAAGTAAAATAGGACCATAGATATAGAGAGAAGCATGTAATGATTATTATTATAGTTAATTTCACTCGACTTGTATACATCATAGAGCTAAATGCTTTATAGGGTGAAAAATTGATCCTAAAAGTTGCATGATTCAAGTAGACAATTTAATAGATAATGTAAGATTATACAATTTTATGAACTATATAAAGCTTACACGTGTATATTAAATTGTCTCCTTAAATGGTTTGACCTTGTGAAGTTTGAATCTAAGTAGGGTGTAATAACGTTCACAGCCTCTTTGGCCATAGATAATATTCCAAATATTTGAAATAAATTTGGAGATTATTTCAAATAAGTGTTTGTTTATAAAAATGGCTCATTATTTCAACATCAAAAGTTTGAAAACAGGACTAAATTGACTCATTATAATAAAGTTCCAAGAATTTCATATCTTTGCACACAAAACTTCAACTATATTTTCATGTCCGAGACAACTTCAACTTCCAAATACCCTTTTCGACCTCACCTTTAAATACTACTATTTTCAATTTACAACCAACTCATGTACAAACTCCTACTTAATGTCTTGGTGATGCACTCATAAAGGTATTTAAGAAAATTAAAAAAATGGGAACAGTATTTACCTGCTATAGCTATATATATATACTATTACATGATTTTGCTAACCTACTACGTCAGTCTATGAGATTAGCACTCTCTCATTCTTTTATTTCCTTAAATGGACTTACTATTTCTTGCAAATTCAGCAAAAATAAGAACTTTTTTGTGATTTCAACCCAAAATACCATCTCTTATAACAATTCCCCCATTTCATCTCCAAATTTAACAATCCAAAGTTCATTCTATCCCCTTCTCTCTCATTGTTCCTAGATTTCTCTCTATTCCTTTCACCTAAATGTCTTGAATCTGATTTGTTGATGTCTCTTCATGTTTATTTCTTTAACCAAACTTGAGATATTAATACTATACCAATGGAACCATGGGAAACAAAGTGGGACAATACACACTCCTAACTCAATTTCAATCTCTACATTTCTTGTTATATATTCTACGATATTATAACATAATTGGGATCCAGTTTTTCTTTATTACTTTCAGTATCAACAATTGTTGCAATGAATTTAACCCATTTTTGAAATCCATACTAGCCCCAACCTTACACTGAACATTTCATGCCATTCTTTTTCACCTAAAAATGCATTATGACACATAGGAACAAGCAATTCAATCTTCCATTTTTAGTTCCAGCACAGATCTAACGTAATTAAACACTCTCCATATCTACAACTTACAAATTACAATATCAACTACTTCTAGATATTAGATACTCAATAATCACACATCTATTTTAGTAGGTCAGGATCATTCTCATAGAAAAATCATCAATTCTCATAGACAATTCACTCGGTACAATTAAGAGTTCAAATCGAGCAGCTAGAATCAGATTCCCATAACAAAAAAACACGAGCAAAACTATCTTTAACTGTTTTACTTCCATAATAGCTGTGAATACATAATCAAAATGGAAGAAAAAAAAGAAGCAGAAATCATACCCCATGTTTGCTGAGTGATAGAGAACTCCGACTTCAGCTGTAGTTTGATATGTTGCTGATGAAGAGAGGCAGCAGCCTATTAAAACCCTAACCGGTCTATAAAAGAGTTCTCGGATTGGGCTGCTTTAGAAGGAAGTTGGGCTCAAAGAACTTTGGGGCTTCTGCTTAGACCCATAGGATATGGCTTTTATGACTTAAGGGTGTACATGACCGAGTTTGTTCGAATTTTTCAAATATCAAATCAAACTATTTATGTAAAAAAAAATAATTTATAAACCAAATCAAACTAATAAAATTTGGATTTTTTTGGGTTTTTCAACCTCGGGTTTGTTCGGGTTTTTCAAATACCAAACCAAACCATTGTGTCGAATTTTTAAATTTATAAATCAAACCAAACTAATAAACCTCGGATTTTTTGCATTAGTATTTAATTTGATTTTGATTTAAGTTTTATTATAATTATCAACATCTATGAAATATAATCTTTATTGGACCATTTCGAATTATGACAATATTATTTCAAGTTTAAAACTTAGAATTCGGAATAGTCCAATAAAGATTATAGTTCATAGATATTGATAATTATAATAAATAAAATCTAATTATAGTTCGGCGAGAATTGAGGGTGGCGAGCGAAGCGAGAATGACAATGTGTTTGCTACGAATTACAATTAAATGAAATTGTAGCTATAACATTTATTTTGAATTAATAGTTTGTTATAATGCACAATTTTCCCTAAAAAAATTGTGTAAATATGACCATAAATTTAGAAATACTTGCAAAATTAGCAATAACATCTCAAGAAAATGTTATCGATGAAATACGTAGGAATAATAAACGTTTTTTTTTTCGTTAGATCTTTATTTCAATTGATTGGATGCTTGAGCACTCTGTGATTTTTATGAGTTATTTATTTATAATAGGAGTAATAAAAAACTATTCAGAAAGCAACTGAGGCAGCGATAGTACATGCAAGTGAGATGATCGTTATTTCTCTGAAGATAACTATTCTTGCTTAATGATTCTACATCCATTCTTGAATATTATCGAGTACTATTATTTCTCTCTAGTGTTATAATGTTGACATAATCTGGATGGCCACATTTTCGTATTCAAAACATTATCAAACTTGTTTGATACCGCATTTTTGAATTATGACCTCATGACGACTGATTTTATACTATCTATAAGATAATGAATAATTAATCTATATAGTAGTCGTATATATTTGTTCATTCCTCTTTTGTCCTTTCTTGTTGTTTAAATAAATAACCAATGTAACATAATACTATTGTTGTTTTTTTATTCATTTTTCTGATTTATTGTAACATCAACCTTCACTAGAGAACATTAGGTTATATTTTTTCTAAATCAATCAATTTGATATTGATATAAAATTAAGAACATATATATTCCAATTTTCATATACATTGAAATTGAGGTTAATTCATAAGCTTGCATATTGTGCATGTTCTGTGATGTTTTAGATTGGGCCCTTTTCCGGACTTGCTAACGCGGGATGCTTTGTGCATTAAACTGTCCTTTTCCATTTTTATGTTATGTTTTAGATGAATTACAGTAGATAGATTTCTAATTCACAGCTGAAACAAATAATATTATCATATAAAAAAACCATAGATTTCCATAATTATTTCTTGTTGGTGTTGAAGGTTAATTAAAACCACAATATGTACACACAACAACAACACTAGACGAGTTTATTGTATATATGCAAATAGATCAATTCTACCTTTAGGGGTTGTTCGGTACAAAGGAAAATGTTTTCTTAAAAAACAAGTTAATTTCTTACTTATTTTCTACGGTTCGTTAAGTAAATAACAAAATTTTATCCCGACAATATTTATATGTAATCTAGCAAAACACTATAGAGGTGCGATGGGTGGGGAGTGGGGTTCGTGGTGTGGTGGGATGGTCAAGGAGTGGGAGTTGGGGGCGTTGGATGGGTGGGGAAGAGACAATGAACTTAGAATGACACTTCTGGAGTCATTTTCAAACTCGTTTTCCAAAACATTTTGACCAACCAAACTTGAAAAAATTGGAAAACATACCGAACAGGCGAACACACCCTTAATCATGTTCCTTTGCTCTACTTCATATGCAGAATTTGTTCAAAATACCAAATAGATCAACTACTATAGTCTATATGAACTGAAAATTATAACCAAAAGAAATTACAACACTTAATATCTCCTTAGAGAGCCTACCAAGCATTTGGCAACTGAGATCATACAGTGTTCTTAATTTCAAATAGCTATACAAAAATCTTCTATGAGATTCATAAGGTGTAGAGTAGATTTATTAACAGAAAAACTGGAAATGTAAACTAGACTGTTATCATCAGGCAAATCAAACAACGATTATTCGAAAGCAACTTGCAACTATATGCTTCTACTTCTGGCCTTTTTTCAACAAAACACCAATCTTTTTCAACATGTTTCCATTCTTCTTCTTAGGCGAGTCATCATCCGTATCTTCAGATAATGGCGAATCCAGCTTAGTGTGGTAATCTAAAGAACCTGTTCTCTCCGTGTATTTCCCGTTGTTTCCAGTTGAAAGCATAGCTGCAGCTGCTTCAGCAGCCTTCCTCCACTGATCAGATTGCACTTTTAACCTCCTCAACTCTGCTTCCATCTCAAAGTTGGCATTCTGTGCTGCATCCAACTGCTCGGTCACACGTGCTGCCTTTCTAATACTATTATCCGCTTCCTCAGTCAAGTGTCCTAACTTCACCAATGCCTCTTTTTCTGCAGTTCTCGCGGCTTCTGCCAAGGCAAGAGCTGAATCATTTGCTTTGCTACCCTCAGTTTCCCTCTTCTTTATTTCGGACATCAGTATCTCATTTTCTTCCTTTATACTTTGCAACTCCGTCTCTTTGTCGAGTAAACTTGCTCTCAATACTCCCAATGTTGACTCTGATTCCTTCAGTACAGCATCTAATGTACTGAAATGCTTATTTTCGTCTGAAATGCTTCGTAGTGCATCTTCTTTGCTCATTAATTTCTCCTTTAACTCTTCCAAGTCAGTTGTTGTAGCCTCTAACTTTGCCTCCCATTCAGCCTCTTTCTGTATTGATTCAGATTTTGATTGTTCCACTAGCTCATAAGCACTTCTAATCTGCAAAGTGCTCTGGATATATTCTTCCTGATATCTTGTCTCCGAAACCTCTAATGCAGCTCTTAGTTGACTTACCTCAACTTGTAGATTACTCAGCTCGGTTTTGAGTTCCTCGGCTTCCACATTAACTCTGTTTTCTTGTGCAGAGTTCATGTTTTCGATATCTTGAGCACTTTGGAGTTCACTGACAAGTTCCTCCAATGTAGCTACTCGATTGTTTGATTGTTCTAACTCCAACGACAGGGATTTGTAAGCCTCCATTGCTTTCAGACCTTCAGAACGTAGAGTATCCTCGGTCATCTTTGCCACTTCCAGCTGCATCTGTGCTTTACTCACTTCTTCAAGCGCGCAAGCCTCAGATTCCTTGCTATCATTTAGCTGATCTCTCAAATTTTCAACCAATGTAAGTGTTTCCATAAGTTCTAACCTTAAGCTTTGAATCTCAGCGTAAGCTGATTCAGCATGTCGAGCTTGATTGGCTTCAGAATCAGCCACGCGGTCCAGCTGAATTTTAAGCTTCTGGATTTCATTCATAGCAGAACCTAAAGCAGAAGAGTCGAATTTGTGCTGCTTCTGGACAGCCTCAAGTTCAGATTCCCATGCTCGATCTCGATCCTGTGATAGCTTGCGTAGCTCCAGGATTCGAGCTTCCTCAGATTCTGAGAGTTCAAGTAGTTGTTTCTCAGAGTCCTCAAGCTGCTCCGACATAACTGTTAGCTGCTTCTTCGCTTCCTCTGCCTCTAGTTGAGCCCGTCTTTTTAATGATTCGGATGAATTGAGCTGATCCTTTACCCTCTTCAGCTCCTCTTGAAGTTGAGCAAGCTGAGTTTCCAAGTCGGAAATTCCGGTTGGATGCTTCTTCTGTTATACAAATATGAACAATGAGTACCTTAGTAACATTTTGAGGACATTTAAGCAGTAAGAGAGCAGCAAAGAAATAATAAAAGGGAAACCCGGTGCACAAAGCATCTTGAGTTAGCATGGTCCGCGGATAAGAATAGAAAGATAATGCTGTAGATTATGGAATTTAAGTTTTATAAATAGAATAAGTTTCCATCAAGTACTGCAACAAGTGCCTCAAACTAGCTACTCAGACGCGAAACTGAAAAAAAGAAGGGAATAGAAAGAGCATCCGATTTAGTAACCGTGCTATATATCTTCCACACAAAGAGAGGCATGAAGCACTCTATTTAGTGACACTGCCATAAATCATCCACAACAAGAACAAAACAGTTTCAGTACAAAGACGTGAAGGTTTTTTTTACGCTTGCTGGGAAAAAATAGCTATATTAAATGGTCATTTCGCGAGACAAAAGAGTTAAAAGCATAACTGAACATGATAGCTGCCAAGAATGAGACAGTACAAGATTAATAGGATAAAAGTTGTAACAAAATGATACAGAATTGATAGACTTGTCCTAGTTGCAGAAATTTTTGTGAAAAGTATTTAAGTTTCTTTACCTCTAAAGCTGGACTACGTGGAGAACGACGAACAACAACTTTAGGACTCCTCTCTTTAGGTGTCCTGGTAGCAGCAGCATCTGATCCTGGAGTTTTGAGCTTTCGAGCTGTCTTTGGTGCTGCAGGAGATGTCCTTTGTGGCACCTCCACCGTAACATTCCTTCAGCCAAAAACACGCACAAAGGTGAATGAGATAGGCAAACAACTTACAACAGACAAAAATCCAAGCAGTCACAATGTATGAATCACATCAGAACATTGATCTCGAACCAGTCACTTATAGGTCACACAGAGACAACTTTACCATTCAATACTAATATGTTACTGAACTATACATGTCAAATCTTCAAAGATAATCACATAACAAAGAGAAAAAAGAGAGACTGAATAAAACTCTTTTGTTAGTTCCTCTTTTTTTCTAATCACTTACTCCCTTCGATTTCGATTAGTCTTTTTCTGAGATAGCATAAGCTGAGCTGCTGCAGATCCTCAAGTACTCAATAACCACATGAATAGTGAGCATATTACTGCTAAGAACACTACTCCAGGACTCGTTTGATTCGAGGTATAAGAGGAAATAATGTTAGCATAAAACTCTACATTACTTTCGAGTTTCGAGTACCTTGTTACCATTCTTGTTTCTAATATATAGATAATAATAACTACAGAACTGTTTGTCATTATTTCAAGGATGAAATATTGTCATTTTACTGTTAAGAGATTAGAAATACCTTGATTTTGGTGTCTGCATAATATTAATTTCCTCTCAGCAAAACCTGAAATAGTTGAGAAGATTTCTTGGTTTAGAAAAAAAAATTTGATTAAAATGTGCATATGCAAAACTATAAAACTACAGAAAAAAACAATATAGTTACATAATGGATTTGCAAATTGCAATCCACATCCAAATTAGAAACCAAATTAAGTAAAACACATAATCCCTTCAAAGGAACTCCAAATAGAAACAACCTCCACTACCACCAACCAAATATACAATAAAAGAGCAACAAGAAAAAGAGAAAATAAATAAAAATTCAACCCAAAAAAAAATAATTAAAATTATATAACTCATAAATATCCAATTCTTTCTTTTTCCCCCTTTTACTTCATCTCTACTCAAGTTGTTTATACTATATAACAACAATATAGCACTTTGAACATCATATCAAAGAAAATGACACTAAAATACACATAGAAAATTACTTTAGAAACCACCATCATAACAACAAATACGCACCCTGAAAAATCACTATGTCTCAGGTTCAAATTTCAACGAAGACAAAAAAAACATTAGGTGATTTCCTTTTATGACCATACGAATCCTCACTGTTCATGTCGCTTCATTTAAGCTCATCTCAAACGTCACAAACCACAATTAAAATCTTTGAAAAGTGCTTAATTAACATAGTAATCACTAATGACTTTATGGAATACAACCACATAAAATGATTCACAACTAGGAAGTCCTTTCTTGAATGATTATTTTCTTAATGCATAAAACAGATCTGAAACAGAAAAAAAAAACTCACACAGTAAAACCAACTAAAAAAAAAAACTCAAAGATTGAAACTTTATCATAAAGCAATCAACTCACATTCACACACACAAAAAAAAAAAGGGACACCAACCCATATGAGAAATGAATGCTGTGAACAACTACTAGTATACCAAACACATGAAAACTGAGGAAAGAACATAACTATTATAAATGAGAAGAATCAACAAGCTGTCTCTAAAACAATAAATGAACAGTTTTTGAACTGACCAGAATCAAAGTTTTTCTTTTTTTAGTCAAAAAACAGCAACTGCTATCTTTACAACAACAACAACAAAAAATAATCTAAGAAGCAGAAAAATACTCTTTTTTTTTTTTTTGTCAGTGGATGGAGAAAGTGTAGTGCACTGATTTGAAGGGAAGCCTATCTGGAGTAACGGTTAAGTTGTCTCTCCGTAATCTATAGGTATTAGAGAATTTAAATCACTAAATAAATGAGTCAATTAAGGAGATTCAAAATTGATTATATTAAAATTCTAAAAGAAATATTATATATATATAATGTATTTTTTTTATCGAGCGGGTTGGAATTACTATTACTAATATTTGTATTAAAGTAGATTGTGTGGTCCTTTTTCAAATTCTTTATCCCAAATTATGTGGAGAACTCAAATTTCCAAATTAAATTTTAACATTTTGAATGACCATAAATTCGAAAATAAAATCTATATATTTGAAAACTACATAAGTTATATTAATTGATAATTTAAATTATTTTTGATTCTCGAACTTCAAAAGTCGTCATATAAAATGAAACAGATAGAGTAATTAGAGCCGTCAATATGGGCTATGACTGTTGGGCCGGCCTGGCCTGGCCTAACCCGTGATTTGATAGGGCTGGCTACGATTTTTGGAGCTCATTTAAGAAAAGGGTTTTTTAGTCCGGGCTAAATAAGCATATTGATTTGTCGAGCTTGAGAAATATGGATAGGGCCGGCCCGTGGGCCAAACAAAAATTAATTAAAAATAAAATAAAATAGAGTATTAAAATAATTTAAAGTTTGAAATATTACAATTTAAATACAAATTATGTTTATAAAATATGTACTTCATAAAATAAAGTTTCTAAAATTTCTAGGGAATCACTACTAGGCCATAGCCTATGAGAAAATTATCATAGTTTTTGTGTTTTATTATGATCATTGGAAAACAATTAGGTTAATATTTCTATTTAGTTGTTTATGTTTTTACTTAAAATCAAACTTAATAAATATTATATAGATAATTTTATTGTGTATTTGATTAATAAGTAGTAACACTAGTCGATATTTACGATAATATTTTTTAAATTATAATTTAATTTTAAAAATTATAAAAAATATATTTTTTAAAAAAGAGGGCTGACGTAGCAAAGCCCGTAGCCCACGCACTTGTGGGCTGGACCGGTCATTTTTTGGCCCACATGAAAAATGGGTTAGCCCGTCAAATTGCAAAGCCTGTATGGATTGGCCCGGATGGGGTGGGCCAACCCATATTAACAACTCTAAGAGTAATCGATGATGTCTCGAAACACGCGCTATTGGATGTTGTGGGACCCACCCAAAGGTTAGTGAACGATAGCTCTCAAGTTACCGAACCAAGATGGACTTCACTTGTTTTCTTGTCCAACGAAAGTGACTACTCTACTTCATTTTTGTTTTTTTTCTATTTTTTAAAAATATTTGTTGTGCCTGTATAGTCAATGATAAATAGTATTATAAATATTTGAGTTGAATAAAAGGCGCTCCCAGCTCCAATATTTTAAAAAAAATGATAAATAATATATTTTTTTTCTTTTGGGTGGTTTTAGAAATGATAATGTAGTAATTATTTAGGGGAATTCTTTTTCCAGATCTACTCTTGACACCTTTTGGATTTCAAAATTCAAATAAATTAAGTTTTGATTGTAATTTTTTTATATATATTTTAAATTGTTAATTATTGTAACTTAAGTACTTTTTACGTAGTTTACAAATATATAAATTTCATTTCAAAACATTTGAAGATTTTATGTGTAAATTTTCTGTCAAATTTAAATAATTTGATTCGGAGAAATAAAAAGTATCACAATAAATTGAGACAAATAGAGTAGTAATTAGGTTATATATGGGTAATGGTAAAGGTATTTATTGGAACTTGCATCATTAATTACTTGAATGTACTTTGGTTCGTTTTAAATGTGCTTTGTCTATATTAATTTAACACTCCTTAAGAAAAAAATATTATTAGCAATCTATTTTATTAATTTAATCTTATCAAACATATTTGAAAATTAACCTTGACTTTTGTAGTTACTTTATGATAAATGTATTATTGAAAGAAAATAACAAATTTTCCTTAATTTAGTAAAAGAAGTAAAAAAAAATTAATTATAAGAGTAGTGTAAAATAAAATAAAGAAAGTATGTTCTTTCAGCAGTTTTAACTTTAAAGTTATTGTTACAGGAAAATATTAAAATGGCTAAATATACTCCCGCTATTTAAAAAAAAAAAGAAGTGGTGGTTTTAGCTTGTACACATTCCTTAAGAAAATGTATACCTAAAAAATAAGAAATATTTTATTATCTTATCCTTAATTAAATGTCTTGAAGAAAGAAATGACTTTTAATAATGTAAAACTTCATGTATTAAAACAAGGGTAATTTTGAAAGAAAAAAATAATTCTTCTTTACTACGTAAAACATCATTTATTTTGAAATAAAATAGAAAAAATCACTTATTTTAAAATGGAATAAGTATCTTTTTAATGTATATGAATATACACTACTATATACTCCTTTTTCATTCCTATTTAATTGTGATATTTACTAAATGATGTTATTTTAAATACTTTATTATTTAAAAAATAAAAAAATATTTATTTAACTTTACCCTTTGGCATTAGTTATTTTAAAAATAAGTGATACCTAAATAAAGTTCACTTATTTAAAAATATTGATTTTCATTACTTATTGATTTTAATAACAGACTAAGAGAAAATTTATTATTTATTATTTATTATTTTCCAACTAACTTGAACATTAGAGTCTAATATCCGTGAACCTCACGGACCAAAATCTTTTATAATCTTTTACACACCTAGTTGACTTACGTTAGTTATGTGCATTATCATTCTCAATAATTTGACATATCTTTATATATAATATTTTTTGGAAAATTAATTTAACTTATTTTAGAACAACATTATTGATTTAAATATATTTTAATAGCTATAGTGATTGATTATCATGTAACCACAATAAGGTTTGATATTTAAATAATATTTTATTGTCATAAGTAAAAAGATGTCAAATTCTAAATATCATATTCTGTACAAAGAAGAGAAATAATAATAAGAAATATATATATACATAGTTGTAATATTTTTTTGTCATAAAAAGCGTATTAATGTATCAAAATATATATCTGATCAGAATCTCTAAATTTATTATTGATAATCTAAGAGATTCTGTTTCTATGATGGTTAATTATTACTCCATAAAAAGAAGATAATTGTTAATATAGGTGTTAATTTTATAAAGAGCGTAGTGTTATTAAGATGAGTAAAAAATTATTATAAAGAGGTAAAATATAATATAAAAATTATTTTTTTAAAAAAAAAAACTTGCCTATCATAATGAGATATCATTATATAAAGATGTTATTATAGAAAAAAAAATTGACTATACAAAACCCTAGTAAAATAAACAAATATAAATTAATTAAAGATGACATTTAGACATATTGATGCCTCTGTTAGGCCAAACAACTCAGCTAACAAACATTTCGAAACGATTGTTTAACAATGTGTTGCATGGGTCCAAAGTCACATTCATAATTAAGGTTTTGGGTCTTTTGTCCCCATAATGCATCGTAAATCAAACGAAAAATAATAATAAAATTAATTTATAAAAATATGACTCGTCTAGGTTTGAATTAGTTAAGGATAAAAATATACTTATGACTAGTCAAATTGGATATAAGGTTAAGTTTTTTAAATTTTGGATTTATTTGGGTCAAATATATAACTTACACTAACACATAAAAACAACTAGTTGCCTTATCAAACACATCCTAAATCGCATGCCACCAGAACTTTTTATATTCTTAGAAATTCGAATCCGAAATCTCTAATTAAAAATAAAGAAATTTTGAACCATCTCTCCCGAAGGCATCTAATTTTTTTGTTATGCAGGGGCTTGGTTGGTGAAGACAGGCTTTCCTTCGTTGTGGCATTTTAATTTTTTAAAAACTCTATTAGTTCTGGACAACTATTTTTTTTTAATTAAATACTTAAATAAAATGCACATATACATGTGGCTATATCTTTTTATAAATATATATGCTTCATTGTCAGTTATAGTTATCAATCAACAAGATTAAGACAGCTAACTTTTTTTTAAAAACAAAACTTTTTGAATAATTAAGTTATCAAAATTTTGAAGTCTATTCAGTTTTTTTATCAATGAAAATAGTACGACTTAATTATACTTAACTTTAAGTTTAAGTTAAGTATCAACTTTTTTTAAGATAAAGCCTCAACAAGGTAGTGAACCACATTTATCATCAATGTAAAATGTACTATCATATGATTACTTTTTTTATTATTCTTTGTTTTATGGAAAATCTCATAAGTAGATATTTTATAAATGAGTTGGACATGTTTTATTTGGTAAAAATCATATTGCTAAAACATGTTTTGAGAGAATGGAACGGTCAAAGGAAATGATTTCCTTGGTAGGGAATTAAGCTGTGAAATAGTACTTCATTTGTTCTATGATTTATTTTTTTTCCAATCTTTTGGTTTGAGGGATAAGGAATTATAATTCGGAATCAAATTAGGGATATTTGTATTTGTACTAATTCCAAAATTGCAATAGTACAAATACAGATATAGCACAACTAATCGAGTTGGCTCATGTATCCCACGGAATTAGTCGAGGTGCACGAAAGTCGGCCCAGACATCACGGTCATAAAAAAAAATCACTCCTATACTGGACTAGGTTACACAGGACACTCTTGCTCTTGTCAACACAAAGATGGTGAAAGAATTTAATCAGCATCCAAACAAAGAAGAAGCCAACCAATTATTAACCATGAATATGTGTATCAATTGTTAAAAGTACATATTGGCTTCACATTCAGTGAACTCATACAACTATCAAAATGTTGCCTTTTCCAACTAACATACATCTTTTGGTCAAAAAGAATCAATCTACTTCACTTTAAAGTTGTCTATAATGCCAGAAAGCATGATCCGCTTCCGGTTACCATGTAATCTGTAACTTCTAAAGCACCAAAGAGACTCTCGGTTGAGATTAAAATGCAGAACCGCTGTTCTTAGACTTCCCAAGCATTATGTCTTTCGCTTCATTAATTTTTGAAGCAAGGTAGTGACTGCCTCCTGCATCTGGATGGTTGGCTACCATCACCTTCCTATGTGCCTCCCTCACTTTATCTGCTGGAGTGCTTTCCCTGTTGTAAATGATGCCAATGAAATCAATTCAATAGATCAGAAGATGAACTATCCCGCAGATATTTAGTGGAAAAGGAAGCGATATACCTTTCCACTTTAACAAGTAAGCTATGTAGTATGTACTAGTCTGAAGTGAAAGTCCAAAGTGGACAAGTAAAAGTGAAAGGAGATAAAGAGTTTTTATTTGCCCATATACTCTACTAAAAGTGGCTTCAATTCGAAACCAAAGACTACCCGTCTCATCTCACCAATCATCTCTTCATACATAACAAGGTACTAGCTGAGTCTCACCGGTGATATAAGAAGTGATCAAAGCATCTAAATATAGCCTTCTAGGAAGAGATAAAGTATTACTTCTTATATGATCTAAGGAACGGAAGTAGGAAACGATGACTCTTGAGTTTTGACATTTTGTGCCCTTAATCTCAAAGAGATCCCTAAAAGTTGTCTTCACTCTTCAATGCAAAAGGATCAAAACCTGATGCCAGCATACAATTTTGACTTGTTCCAGAATAATAGATTTTTTACTTAGCTACCATGTCAAACTAATTTCAATCTTCCAGAACATCTGAAAAAGAAGACTCCAAGAAAAGAAGGGGGAAATGAAGCACCGCCACACTTATGCAATGGTCCAACTATATCTACCAGAGATGTTCCAAAAGATTTGAGTACTTAATCTCCCAAAAGGGGCTGTTCTTGTACATCAATTGTGATCTGACATCTCTACCGTATTCTGATCTCAACGTTTCAAGAATGGACAAGTAAGGCTAGCCAGATAGAAATGGCTACCAAAGAGGATGTGAGTTAGAAGGCTAGTGTATGTATGGTTAAAACAGATGCAAAACTATAATGATAACTACACCTCAATCTCAAACAAGTTGGGATAGACTATATGAATCATAGATACATAACTATTACTGGATGAAAAATAATAAATAAATATTTGATATGTTAGTACTTAGTGCCATAGAGAAAACATCACATCATATTAAAATTTAATAGTTGAAGTGGTAAGAGTTGTATAAAATAATAACATTATTGAGACCTAGTGCCAACGTTTCGGAATATACCAACTTAAAAAGAATGTCATATAGATTGGATCAACTGAGTACTGCTACAGCTTCCTCAATAAAAATGATTTTTTATAAGGCTTACCAAAGAACATGGAGTAACAAATAATTAGGATTTATTTTTAGGTCGGTATATCAGAATGGTAAATATGATTGTGCAAAAAAAAAGTACTCCCTTAATTCCTATATAGTTTTCACGCCCCTAAGAAATTGGGTAAGTTAATCATTGTACCCTCATTTAGCGTTCTCTTGAAGTCAAGTTTTCAATAAATGATAAATATGCTTGTTGGAAGTCTAAATCAACATTAATTCATGTCAAATCTTGCAAAGTGGAAAAAAGAAGCAATCTTTTCATATTCCATGAAGACTAAATTAGAAATGAAGTGCATTATAATTGAAATGCATTGGATGACTATTTCAAATTTTTTAGCTTAAAATTGGAGCCAAAATTTCAATATGAATTTATCCAAAATCTAAAAATTTCCCAATATATTTTAGGTAAAAAGAATTCAAGACATGGAACTCACTCTTGAGTTCTGAACATGAATTAATTACTTAGTGTTCCTATGTTGGTCAAATGTATAGTACTTTCAAAGCCAAAGTAGGAAGAACCGTATCATTTATGCATTGACTTTGTGAAATGAAAAATATTAAGTAACATTTATTTTTAATAAGAACGACATGTAAATAGGAACGGAGGATATATATGTCCCAATTGATGTGAAACTTCCCTTTTTAGCCTGTCACAAAAAAATGATACTCTCTATGTTCCAACTTACATTTCGTCCTTACTAAATATAGATGTTCTTTAATACTTTTCATTATATGAAACCAATGCATAAATGAAACTATTCTCTTATTTTACCCTAGAGAGTTATTAGTCTTGAAACTATGCATTTGACCAACATAAAAAAACTAAGTAGTTAATTCATGTTCATAACTCAAGAGTGAGTTGAAATGTTACTTCAAGAGTTAATAAAACATTTCTTTTTAAATAAAAAAATATTGGGAAATTGAGGTGGAAAATTGTAAATCTTCATATTTGGGTCAATTCAAGCTCAAAATTTGAAAGTCATCCAATGCATTTCAATTGTAATGTACTCCACTTTAATTTAGTCTTGAAGTATACGAGAATATGAAAGATTGCTTTTTATTTCACTTTGCAAAATTTTGATATGAATTAATGTTGATTTAAACTTCCAACCAACATTGAAAACTTGACTTTAACAGAACACTAAATAAGAGTACAATAAGTAACCTAGTTTCTTAAGGGGAGTGAAACCTAAAATGGTCACAACTAAATAGGAACGAAGGGAGTACCTTTCTATATAGAAGCAATTAAACTTTAAACTTTTCATTTTATCTTAATAAAATGATTTATAGCTACATAAATATCTCTAACTTGTTTTAGATCACAAGTTTCAAAAAAATTATTTCTCTTAAACTCCGTACCCAGTCAAATTTGGGAATGGAGTACTAACAAATGTTAAAAGTCTAATAAAGGACACTTATTATCATCAGTGTTTGCTTTACTTCAAATTTGCTTCCCCATTAAGCAGTGTTTACAAAAGCGGGTGTGGCGCTTCATATAGTTAAAGTGAGAGGCGAACAGAAGCGGGCGCTTCAACCCCTGAAGCGCAAAGTGAGCTGAAGCATATATTTTTTTAAAAAAAATTTGAAAAATGGACCCTTCTTCGAATCGAAAAAGAGTCCCACTAATGTGCGACCGCGACTCCATTGTCTTTTTCCAAGTACGTCATCTCTTCTCTTTTTCTCTTTGTGGCTTCACTGCTGGGAGGTGCTGACAATTTAATTTTTTCCATCCTTGGTTTCATGAACTTCCTTTTTTTTCCCCAATTCTTTCTTGTTTTTTATTTTAGTTAATTGAATTTGTCAGTTTTAGTTTATTAATTCTATTGTAGTAGCCATATTTCCATTTCAGTTTTCTGACTTAATAAATTAATCAGTGCCCTAGACAGCTTTTCTGATTTTTTATTCTCCTCGTAATCATAATATACATGGCCAACCAATATATTTTGGTTTTTGATTTTTGGTTTTGAATTTGCTTGTCCTATGGGGGATATTTTGCTATCTACTTTTTAGTTTTGAAATTGAAACATTTGTGTATTATGTATATAAAAAGTCTCTGTGCAAGGTTTATTTTGGTTTTTTTTAACAAAAGTGTGTTTCACTTCAATGAAGCGAGAGCTTCCAACAACACTGCATTAAGTGACATATATTGATGTTCCTCTAGTTAAAAAAAATAGTCATTATCCTGAGACTAAATTATACTAAGTTAGAATGAAATAGATGGTCAGCATAAACGTGCAACAAGAAAATAATAAATGTGCAAAATCTACCAAAATATATTTTCACCATAATTTGTACCCTTTAGCAAGGAGCACATTAAAGCTAAGCTAGGTTGTGCGCACCACAGGTGTTCCACTTAGTACCTGTTACGGGTGCTAACTCCTTCACCAACACAGATACCTTGTTAACTCTGCTCAATAAGACATAGGCAGGAAGAAATCACTTACTCCCTACGTCCCAATTTATGTGACACCGTTTGACTTGGCACAAAGTTTTAAAAAGAAAGGAAGACTTTTAAAATTTGTGGTCTAAAACACTCCTTGATCATTTGTGTGGCTATAAATTATTTCATTAAAGATAAACGAAAAAATTTAAATTTAAATTGTTTATAATTATAGAAAGGTGACATTCTTTTTTGGAACGGATTGTAGAGGAAAGTGTGTAACTGGGACAGAGGGAGTAATATTTTTTTTCCTCTACGGAGATTTGAACCCACTTCATTGGTCACTAGGTCACAGCTTCCGGTACAACATTGACACAACTCTTTTTTTTTTTTGATAACCGAGAAATCCGTCTGTGACCCGCCCTTTGGACCAATCACAGCCTTCTAAACTCGGTGGATAATGGGCCCGCCCCTCTACCCTTCTCCACTTAAATACCAGGCTTCGCTTTGCATGGTGTGGGGCTTGAACCTGCGACCTAAGCCACAAATCCTCCACCTTTTGCCACTTGAGCTAGGCCTTGGGGGCCAACATTGACACAACTCTTAATACTATACATAGTCATGTTATTTCTTATAGGTGCATAACATTATTGGGCACATCAACATTAATACACATAATCATCAAAACAACCATACATAATCTCGCCATCTATGCAAATAATGAGTGTCTTCACATTTGTAATGCATTCTAATTTCTATGATTAAGCATTGGCAATCCCACCAAACCTTAACAAGAATAATTAAACACACCTGACTCCAAGAATAAGAGCTGCTTCCCTCCTCGTCATTTTAGGCTGAAAACCTCCTTCATAAAATTTTCGCATTCTTGCAGTGGGTGGTCTGGCCTTGAATGCTTGCCAAGCCTGGATGCCATACCTTCCAGCCAATGCAGCAGCAGCAACACTCAGTCCTGCTATCAATGGTGTGGTCTGACGCACAAGTTGGAAACAAGTATGATCTTAATACTTAATTATAATTGCTAAAAAATAATGTAATAAAACCACAACACAAGAAAAAAGCATACTGTTAATACAATTACTACTGCTTGTGTTAAAGAAAAATGTATTGAAACTAGAACAGACAAAATCAAAGGACCAGCTAGTGCACAGCACAACACTCTGATGGTTAATGCCCAACCACTCTATCCTTCTCCATTTAAGTACTAGGTTTTATCTGCGGCAAGATCCAAACTCGTGACATGCACCTAACCACATATCACATGCTACTCTCTCTCTCTCTCTCTCTTTCTTTCTTTAATATCATGCACTACACTCTTACCACAAGAACAAAGCCCCTGAGTCAGCTACTGCTTAAATTTATGTAATATTTGACATATATACAAATACAAATAATTAAAGCAAAATACTTGGGAATAAAATATGGAAAAACAATGAGTAACTGAAGAGAGACAAAAAAGAATGCAGAACTACGTGAAAGTGAGAAAATGAACATGGAAACTAAAATTTAGAATGTGAAATATATATGTGAACCCTCGTTCCAAATGCCACATCATATACCACGTAAAGAAAGTACAACAACAAACTGCGAGTTTCTCGCGCACCTAATTTAACAAGTGAAGAACTGACAACAAAATGGATAACGCACATCCAACAACAAATATGAAGACACTATACGGACACAAATATGGTGCTATCCAAGTTCAACGCCCTCATTTAAACATCAGAGCCCTCCCATTTATTTCCCACCAATGCGGGCATTTCTCCATCCCCTTCATTTACCCACTCTAGGAACTTGTCTATTCCACTTTCGTTATCTCAAATAGAAAGGAAAAAAATGATCTAAACCAAACCTAACTGAAACATGACACTTCGAAAAACATCAAATCTCTTTTGCTTCGGTTTGGGAGCAATACTAGAGGTCCAACAATTAGATAACAAAGATGTAAACTTGGAAGTAAGCGAAAATAACTACTATTTTCAATCCAAAGCTAGCTGAGGTCCTCAAAAATGATATGAAAAAAAAAATTGCTTAGGCAGCATCAAACACCCAAAACAATAACTTAATCCAAGTTTACAAGTTACAATCAAATTTTGGATGGATAAAAAGCAAAAAATCAAACTTAATGAATAAGAAGAACAAACAACTAGTACAAAACTTACAACTACATGATCAATAACTCAAATTAAAAAAAATCATATGAAATATGTAATCAAAGCGAACAATTACTGATATTAAAAAAAGTTATTTTTTCTCCTTTTCTTTCTAATAAAAGAATTCGAAGCACGGAAAGATTGATTTACCATTTTCTGCAAGAAGTTTTTTTCTCCTTAGGGCTTAAAGATGAATTCAGAACAAAGAAGAACTCATAGCTTTTCTCAAATTTTGATCTTTCGCCTTTTTGCTGTTAGGGTTTTAGCTCTGAAGCAACGAAAAAAAGAAGAAAATGAGAAAGATGAAGAAGAAGGCAAGAAGCGATTACTTCGGAAAATGGGTTTGGGCCTAATTAAACCGGGCCAGTTTTTAATTGGTAGATTTACTCATATGACCCTTTTGGGCCACTACTTATTAATGTGTGTTCATGTTTTGGCTAGTTATGCAAATATGAGGAAATTTCAGAAATAGTGTACTTTGAGTTATAAATATCGATTATGCCGAAAGTTTGATTAATTATCAAAAAAATATAGTACATAAATATATTCTTTAATTTGGTTTCCTGTCATCTATGTTCTTTTTAATTTTGTGTATGCACAAGTACACACTTCAATTTATATAAAATTTTGAACAAGTAGACATACACGTTGCATAATACAAGTAGGACGTTATGTAAGACGTAAATTGACACATAGGCCGTTATGTAAGATGCATGTGTCTACTTGTTTAACTTTATAAAAGCATGTGTTACTTGTGCACACTCTAGAGGGCGTAGATGCCAGCTAAAGTCAAATTAAAGAGCATACTTATGTATTATTATAACTTGATTGATGATACTATTTTTATTCTATCTATATTGTTATGTTCTTCACAAACTTTGCTCGATGTACAAATCGCACATGTATTGTTCCATTGTTCAGAAGTTTGTTAGACAATTACAAATTGATTTATCTTGAAAAGTATTTTCCGCCCTCCCCTATTCAATATCTAAAGTCTATCAATATAACTAACTAGCTAGTAAACTAAATTGCGCTTCGCACGGTCATAAATAATTTCATTAAAATTTACTTTAAATAGTAGTAAATGTATTTTAAAAATATTCTATTAGTAGGTAGATTTTAAAAAAGAAGTAATAAATGTAATTTCCAATTTAAAAGAAGTATTGTCTATATCACCTCTTTAAGACCATAATTTTAAAACATATAAAATAAATATTAAATATTTTAAATAAATAACTATAAGAACAAATGGATGTCCAATTGAGCTAGTAATAAATAAAAAATTACAGAAGAAAGACGAAAAGTTGAGAATATTGGGCTTTAAAATAAGGTGATAAAAAAGGTGAGGGCAGTACAAATAAGGTTATTTGTTGGCTAACACAAGAATATCGTGACTTGTTTAAAAAAAGTAAAATTTTATTCGTGTCTCGTCGTTAAAATCTGAAATATTGTGACAAAATATTTGGAGTCAAATATTAGACATTTCAAATAAAATATTTATCTTATAAAATAAGGGTAAGATCTTCATATGCTCTATCTTTTTCATATTTTAGTCGAATGTGAAGTTATTACTATCAAAGAGAAGTGGTCAGTAAAATCTTCATGTAAGCATTAAGTGAAAGTGACAACGTGATGTTATAATCTTTTCTCAATCGAAAGGTATTGAACATCTGACAAAAACAAGCACCTTATGATATATAGCAATGTATAAGAAGGCATGATGTGGAGAAGATGAAGGTCTCTATTGAATTTTGTTAGTATTTATACGTACTAATATGAAGTAGTAAATAGGGGTACATGAATGGTCCTCTACCCTTCCTGCACTACCCTTCATTTTCGAAACGTCACCATTCTAAAGATAGTTAAGAAGAAATTAATGAGATTAATTAAGAATCAAGATTAATGAGAATTATTTTTAAAAATATTTAAGAAAAACATATAAATGATATAATTAAAGAGGTTGAAAAAGATTGTTGGGCTGATTTATTTTGAAAAGAAGCAAATGCAAAAAAGAACAAAAGTTGATTTATTCTTATCGCTAGAAGCTTTTCATATTCTTTTTTCTGCGTAAATAAGAAATTTTTGAGGTTGGAACAATAATAACTATTCCATTAGTCTCAATATGGTGAATAAGTAAATAATAAATTTGTCTATGAATAAAAAAGGTTTTAATTATAAATTTATAAGAGTAGAATTAGAAAGGTGTGATGATGGTAAGCAAATAAGCATTCCATTCATGTCCATCAAATAATACTAATATTGAATACATATTACATGTCAATCAAATTTAAGTTACTACCAACAATATAATAAAATTCAAGCCAAATTAATATACTCTAAAAAATGTCAAAATTAAGAATAAAGAAAACAAAGAAATTAAAACATATATTTTTTTGTGATTTTATTTCTTCCTTTAGCTTCCTATCAAGAATTAGTAGCTTACAACACCACTTTAATAAAATAGATCACTTATGTGCGTAATATACAATACACTCGCAGATCATACAAAATTGAATAAGATAATCTACATAGACAACTAACACTCCATCATATACACATATAGAGATAATAAAACCAAAAAAAATACAAATCATAGACTACTATTAGGACTAAGAGGAAAATTGCAAGACTGAAAAATTGTAGTGACAGATGAATGAAAAAATTGAGGAGATACATTTATACGTACTAATATAATTATTCACTTTGATTGAAAATTAAAATAATTAGCACATGAACATGAAATAATATGGGGGACGGTAGAGTGTCTTTACCTTACTTTTGGAGGTAGAGATGTTGTTTTCTATAGATCTTCTACTCAAGAAAAAATATATCAAGAAAAAAATAGCGAAAGTAAAGAAATCATAACAAAATAATATAAAAAGCTTGATAAAATATTAATCTAGAGTAAAGAAACAATAAAGATAGCAAAATATATAATACAATAATCTAAGTATAAAGAATAATAAATATTATCATAAGATATGTAAAAAAATGTAACTAAGTTAGCCGGTATGAAAAATTCTCAAAAGAATCTGCACACAATATCATATTCTAAAAGAAATAACTAAATGGTGATTGGGATACATGAAATGAAAAAAAAATGGTAATGATCAAGACCCAATACCTCAGTTTGTATTTGTAGGAGAACAATAAATGTGTATTTATGGGAATATGAAAAACGTAGGATGTGAAAGTCTGAAAGATCAGTAACCGAACATTTACACATATTCATTGTTCATTTAATTGAATAATAATAATGATTGTGCCTTCAAATTATAAAAGAGAAAATTTGAAAGATAAATAAAAAAATTCAAAAAAACCACAAAAAATATAAATAGTTTTCTAGCTCTTAGAGGCATACCGGCCTAAGGTCCCGTTTTAGATCGTGACAGATTTCCTGGCCAAGTATGTTTGTTTGTACATTTTAGTGCTTAAAGGATTTGATTGATGTTGATAGAGGATATTATCGAGAACAAAACATATGGAATGATGAGTCTAGTAGTCACTCATTGTGACCATTTGCTCCTATATTGTACATTCTCATTAATGGTGTAAAATGGAGCAGTCGTGATTGAATTTAGATGGATTAAAATGAATTGAGTAAATAATTGGTACGCCCAAAAATTACTTGAGCTGAAATGGATTTAAAATGGGCCAAAATCAAATCATCCCAATTATTATGTACTCCCTCTATCCCAATTTATATGACACCTTTTATGTTTTGAGAGTCAAATAGTTTAAGTTTTGACCGGTAATTTGCGCATGAAATCTTCAATTTTTTTGAAATGAAATTTATATATTTGTAAACTACGTAAAAAGTACTATGAGTCACAATAATTGATAATTCAAAATGTTTAAAAGATCTATGAAAAATTTACGGTCAAAGATAGACTTGTTTGACTCTTGAAATCCAAAAGGTGACATATAAAATGGGACGGAGGGAGTATAATTTACATAAATCTTATAGTGTTAAGAGTTAATTACATTATTTCCCTACTCTTTTACAAATTACAAAAGTTTCTTAAAATTTATGGATTTCGGATAACATCACTTTCAGATACATCAGTAGACATCCGGATACATGGCGAGGATGTATCAAAGAGGGAATAGAACATCTAGATACATAGGGGAGGGATGTATCCGAGAGGGGAGGAATATATCAAAGAGGGGATAGGATCCGGATACATAGGCGAGGGTCGGGATGTATCCGAGAGAGATAGAGATGTATCACCAAGAGGGAAGTGATGCATCTGAGAGGGAATTTTTGATTAATTTTTTTAATATGATAGGGAATTTTAGAGATTATGATAAAATAAAATGTGTATTTGAGTAATTTTTCCAATTATGATAATATTATTGAGTTTAAATTGTCTTATTAGTTTTCTTTTTTATGACTATATATAACATATCAAATAAAAAAAATCTTTTTAAGAATATTTTGACAATTTTTCATTGACTAATTTGAGCTAGATATCAGCCCAAATTTTGATGGACTAAAATAGATTAGACTAAGATAATAAATGAACGGATCAATACTCAATCCAAAAATAAACAAATTATAATTTCATGAGCTACTTTTGCCGTGTCTAATCATCACAATTCCATATTGCCTTTCTACTTGTCAATTACCTTTCATCATTATGTAAATATTCATCATTTACAATCCATTACGTGACATACACTCATTCAGAACTCATTTCCAATTACACAAGACTTTATTCTTACTCAAGATATTTGCTTTAAGAAAACAACTTTGGTATCAAGAAATGCAGATTGTTGAGTTCCAGATCAGCTCGGGGAAGGAAATCCGGTTTATTTATATAATCTTGGACAATTCTCGCCTCTTGAGCTAATTTTTAGGTTTGAATTAGACTCGAAGTCCGTTTCTTTATCATGATATCAAAATCAGACTCATCCAAATTCATTGTTTACCTGATGTTGGGCGCCCCCTTATCTTACGCTCCAGATGTCCAATCCTTAAGCACACGGGGTGTTCTGTGTTGTTATGACTGATTGACATTCAGGTTTAAGGCTATCATTTTGTCAACCATCCTCAGAATTCAAGCAAGCAAAAACAGATAAAATTCAAAGACAGCAAATAATGTACCTTTAACTGAATAAATAAATACTGTAGTTTTTTTTCACTATGTTGATACATAATAAGGATACAATCATATATAATCACAATCAAGAATAATGTTTTCTGTAAAATGATACACAACTATCACAATCTCACGCGTTCAACAACTCTGCGAGAAGGAAATATATAAGAGCAAGAACCATCCGCGTTGAGCCCAAAAACAGAAACAAAGAATTCCAGACATGTTTAATTCTTATCTGCATTTAGTTCATGTAGTAAGGCAGCAGGATAGTGTCTTACTTGTGGCAAGAATAATTAGATGATGACCTCTTTCACGTTGTCCTCGGCAATGGATGTGTTGATAGAGGTGTTCATGGAGGTATTCTCCAGCTTTGGTGGACCTGAATGCCGCCTTGGTCTGGCAGGTGAAGGCGGGTAAGAGAGTCGCTTCTTGACAGATCCTGCTGGTCCCTTTTCTGGGGTACTATTATTCTCCATGCCAAGAGGATTTTGCAAACGTGTTTTTGCTTTTGCTGACTTAGTAGGTACCATGTAACTTGGTACAGAGGAGGAGCTTCCCAAACTTTCATCATCTCTTATAGATGCTACCCCAATGCTATGCCTCCTGTTGTTACGTTCTGATTGCATACTGATCATGCTTCGCGCATCATCATCTTGGCTTATTGCAGCTACTCTTGCCGATTTCAATTTTCTGGATGCTATTGAATTGGCTGGCTTGGAAGGGGTTGTAGGAGATTGGTGACTTGGTTTTTGGCTGGATGGAGAAGGGAGGTCAGAGTTCAGCTGATACCGGGCAAATGCCTTGGTAATTTCTCCTCCAGCAATACTGGCACTTCGAATGGACATTTGATCATTTTTGAGTTCCTTCTCTGACATGCTTTGGGTTTCCCAAGGTTTAGCACCCATCCATCGATCTAACCAGCTCCAACCCCACTGAGGATTGGTTGGGTCCATAAACAGCAAGTTGGCAGATCTTGGTGACTTCTTCCAGGTTTTCTGTCCAGACAATTTTTTTCGTCACAAGCAATACAAAAATATATTCCAACTAGCTATGAAATTAGAAGTTTTAAACACATGCTAGACAGCTAGAGTCATTCTGCTGAAGTAATGAATTATATATGTTTTACAAGGAAAACAAAAAGAGATGAGACCTTAATGCAAGTGATCATGTCATCATAAAGTTTTGACGATATTAATGTGAGAGGTCATACACATGTTTCCTGGAGGTCATATACTACACATATGCATCGACTGTGCTCTTTCCAAATGCTAATTCTTTTGTATAGAAGAAAAGATAAGCTAATTAATTACCTGATGTGAATATGAATAAGCTAGTGCTCTTTCTCGTCTCACTGCAGCTTCATATTTGCTGAGCAAGCTTGATTCAATCTGCTCTTTTGATTGCGCACTGTCATCCCATTCCTCCCCTCTCTATCAAAACAAACAAAAATTTCTATTAGAGACAAAAAGAAGCAGCAAACAATGAAACAATCCATTTCGAAACACTATATTGTGCAGATGTAGATGTGCATAATAATCATATCCCTCCCCCCTATTTGGTTGACAAAACATAGAATGCTACAAGATGCCGAGCGATTCAGTTCACAGCTATAGCAAGAAACAGAATATTGGTTAAGGAAAAAAAACGTAGTAGCTTAACTTAAAAAATAGTGAAATCTGCAAGCTAACTTTCAATTGAGTAATTATTAACGTTTCCATAAGTTAGCATATAACATTTTCTAGTGAACTTTATTAAAACACTAGTCACTAAGCACATGCAGTTTTAGTTCTCGTGATGTCTGATGGAGGATCAATTTTCACATTCCTTCTTTCAGAAAAAAAAGGTGGAATAACCGGAGAATACCGACCCTCAAACTCTCAAGTTCTTTTGCATGTTTCTGCATAAGCTGCCTCTGGAGAGCTCGATTCTCTTCCAACATCCTAATCCTTCTAGAACTAATCTGAGACTGCACACGAGATAGTGTTTGCATGCATTTTAGAGTATGTGCAGTTTGTCGTTTCCCTGTAGGTCCATCAGCAAGTGATTTGAGTCTGACTAGCCCTCTTAAAGCCTTCAATGCCCTCCTAGCCTGCAGTTGATAAATGTCAATAGCAAGTTCCTTCTCAGTATCAAACTATTTAATACAAGCTTTACTGATCTAATAAGGAAAATGATCAAGCTTATGGTAACCTCGCTGAAAAGAAATACTTCCACATACGGAAAATTCGTTTAGAACAAAACGAATATAAGAATGTACAGAAGCATACCAGATATCCTCTAAATGCAGTCTGAATCCTGATTGTGGCTACTTCCTCCTTTGATTTGCCAGTATACTGAGTCACTTTAGCTAATGGAACAACCTCTTCAGCAGCCTCGGTGGCTGAAACAGCAACTTCAGCAGCTGCGGAAGTGGAAGCTGCAACAGAGTATGCATGTTTTGTCTGCTCCTCTTCCACTTCATCCAGTGCAACCTCTTCAACATGAGGAACAGGATGTGGAGGAGACACTGAGGCAGCAATCGGGGACAAAGAATCTGGAACTGGATCCTTCTCTTTCCCAAACCATTTCTTCTTTGATTTCTGAAATTAAGCTCAAGAATGCTTAGTCACAGTTAAATTATGAAAAAAGTATTACGGCATACTAGAAAAGCTCGATACAGCTATTCCACAAAACCTTGTTCGTGTTCTCACCTTAGGATCTGGGCTTAGTGCCTTCTTTACCGAAGAAAACCAGTTTCCTTTCTTCCCCATTTTCAATTCATTCCTCAATGTTCCCTATTTAAAAGACAAAGCAAAGCACATTACACGGTTAGCTTAACCTTTTCAGTGAGACATTTATCCACATAACTCACAAAATTAAAAGGAAGCAAATACAACAACAACGTACTCCAGTGTAGTCCCACAAAGTGGGGTCTGGGGAGGGTAGAGTGTAAGCAGACCTTACCCCTACCACAGAGGTAGAGAGGTTGTTTCCAATAGAGTTTGGACTCGAGAAAAAACAGTCCAAAACAGATAGTAACAAAAACAACATATAGTAACATAACAGTACTACAACAAAATAATACAATAGTCAAAGTACGAGAAACAACAGATAATAACAAAAATAGATAGACAAGAAACTACAAGAGTAATACCACGACAAGGGTGAGGAAAGAACCTACAAATCATCTGAAGATCATTTAAGGAAAAGAAGGTAACAACTTAAAAGATCTATGAATTAAACAGTCATTTCTAACCAGATTATCAAGTTATCCAAAACCTAAACTATTACACCTAATTTCTCACCAGGGATAAAAATCAAGAAAGATTCTGAATCCTCAGTCCCACAGTGATCAAAAATCACATAGATGGATCAAAATTGATTCTTTTATCTCTATACTTACTCAACAGCTAAACATATAACAGAACTACTAATTCAACTGAACATATTATAGTATTAGTTCCAAAAGAGCAACAGTCCACCAAATCTTTAAAAAGACACTAAAGAAAATGACACTGCAACTAGCTTCAATTTCCACTAAGACAGCAAAAAAAAACTCAAAAAATGAAAAAAATATACATATTTTGAAAGATCTAAAGTATGAAGAAATACCCTATAGACAAAATTGGAGCCCCTTCTTCAGATCTCAGAAAAATAGCTAATTTGTTCTTCAAAGATTGTAACTTTATCTCAAAATATGTTTATATTGTGTAGAGGGTAACATAAAAAGATCAAGAAAATGTTGGACCCCTCTTACTTTAGTACCCTTTTAGGCACTTGTAGTGTGATAAAAATCAGATCTTGATGAAGAATTCAACCATGTTAGAAGACCAGCTGGTTTTGGGACCCATTGGGTAGACCTGGGCAAGTGGACCCCACACTTCTAATTTGTAATTTATTTATATTTTTTTATTTTGGACATCTGCATTGGACCTCGACTAATTGAAATTCATATAGTGTATGAGTTCATATGGAGTAACGTCCCCTATTAAAGATTTTTTCATATCCAGACTCAACTTGATGTATCATTATTGAGGGTAGAGCAGCTCATCAACTGTAACCACTTTTTTGATAGTTAATTTGTAATTATCTCACTGTTTTATTTATTATCCGGCAGAAAATGATTAGATGCTTCTTATTAGTCTTTTTTATTTGCTTTTTAATAATAATAATAACAATAACAACTCATGAAGTTGATACCATTAATTAAAGGTGTTTTTGCATTAGAGAAGAAAAGCATCCACATCTATAGATAGATAAATACCAGTTGTTTTTAAAACATTTTTTTAGTTTGGAAGGATAAATTAATCAAAACAGAAAGATAAAACATGGTGATGAGTTATAAATAAATATATAATTCTATTAGCATTGCCATTTGCCAGTATTGGAGTTAAATGATTAACTTATATATAGGTGTCAACTGTTTATTATGTACTCATGCTATGGTAAGATATGAAAACTCAATAACATTAATATAAATCTTGTGTATATATATAAAATTTTTATGGAAAACTCAATTATTACTACATATTTACTTGTAATTGATGTAAAAACTCATAAATTTCAAATGTCCATCCGCCTCGAAAATATAGTGTACCCTTGTAGTAAAATATTGAGTCATCGCTCACGCGGCTTTAATTCACATTTCTGTTATGTTCAATTAAAGCCAAAAATTATGGCATGAGTAAATCCCATCACACATCACGTTTTGCAACTGTCACATAGTATATGGTTAAAAAATGTAGGTATATTAGATCTAGACGCCTTTATAGCTTAATATACTTACTGATCAAAGACGTGCTTAAAAGTTATATTGCTTAAATCTTTAAAAAATATTATTGCATTCGTGTTTGATTCTTCAAAAGTTCGTATCTAATCCCGAACTATAACCTACAAGTGAAATTAGGTCTTGAGTCTAACTCACACCCTAAATGTTAGCTCAAAGGAAGAAGGATTGTCTAAGCCTTATAAAAAGTCCACCATCTTATTAACTGTGAGACTTTTGTCATTCTTTTAACACGTAATTTTTGATGAAATTGTGTCAAATGATACTCTGCTTAAACTAAGATGTTAGGTGTATCCATTCTGCCTACATGCATCCAATGATATTTTTAAAGAGTCGTGAGATAGCTTATAGTACATTTTTCAATAATGCACACATGGCACGGTTCACAACATAAATGTTCTAACCATACACATGTCAGGACCTTGTAATTAATTTTGCTGTCAAGATAACGACACATCCAATATTGCCAAAACTTGTATAGTTCATTAACTCATTTTGTCCATCCTTCAATAGCCCTTTTGCCTACCCCCACTTCATTCTTCTTCCATGATGATCCAAGTCCTCATGACTTAGGAATTGTTTCTTATTCCTTGCGCTCCCCCCCCCCCCCCAAAAAAAAAAAAAAAAATTTATAATAAAAATAATTTATTTAAAAAAAAAAAAAAAAAAACAA
>NW_006239373.1:158564-168994 GCF_000226075.1 Solanum tuberosum | reverse complement strand
AGATGTTTTTTTTTCTTTGTCCCCCCCCCCCCCCCCCCAAAAAAAAATAAAAAATTCTTAGACTAAACAAGGGATGCTAATGTGTTGACCTAGGATTCTTTTCCTCAGGGCCGCTCTATGAGATGTGTGACGTGGGATTTACTAATCTAAACGTTTATTTTTTTTCTTGATAGGAAAAAGGAATTTATCAAACATTGATTCAGGAAATTATGATATCGATTATAGAGGTCCTGAAACTCATCCTCACATTCCTACATCAAATCGATTGAAGGGACGATAAAATGGTTGCAAATCTAATGGCCTTAGAGCTAGTAAGCCTTGCCAAACTCATGTGAGAAACTCTTCCTTCTACACAACAAGTAGTGTTTCATGTATTTCTGTTAGTGTTCATCTTTTTTATGTTTGATTTAGTATTTGGCTTTGTTGCAGGGGAAGAAAATTCATGGATGAGCTTGTAACAAAGTTTGATTTATTGAGTATTTTTAGGAAATTTGAATACACAATGATGTTTCCTAAACTGCAGAAGTGTATATGTAATGACATATGAAAAGCATTAGAAATATATCATCTGCTATAATTTGTGTAAATGAGGATTGTGGGGTTCTGATTTCTGCAATTACCTTCATTATTAATCAATGAAATTATTAGAATTAGGAATTGTTTAAAGTTGTACCCTTAACGTACCTATTGCTTTATAACCACTAAAAACTTGACCACACGAATGTTTACATCAAATCAATTCATGACACATATTAACACGACCATCCAGACGTGTATGAATCTATAAGAGACAAAAACAACTTCTTCGACAATTATGCAACTCAAGATATATAGCAGTACTAAGCATAAACCTCATATCAGCAAAAAGAAAAACAGAAAACCGATAGTTATTCTAGAAGGAAAAAAGGAAAATCAGTAGCTTCTATGAAAATTTCTCAGTCAGTAGCACAAATAAAGGCAGCAAAAACAGTTTTTGATGTTCTATCTGTTTTGACAAGAAAATGTAACCTTAAGAATTACAATCATCTGATTTTAGAGCTGATGGACATGAATTCAGACACGTTCTTGTCCTCCAGTGTATTAACATCTACTCTCCGGGTGCTGAAACACCTTGCTTCAGTCTTTCCTTCTTCATCTTCTTCTTGGAGATCGGCTTCTTTTTTTTTGGAGGAAGGGTTTTCTGGGCATACACATAAAGGACATAGTTCCCAATAAGGAACGTCAGCACAAGCCCACCAATAAGAAGTAAGACAATCAATCCTGGGTTGAATCCGTTAACTTCGACATCCTTGGCCATGTTTTTCTGCTTAACAAACGATAACAAATATCATTTCAATTTATATACACAGGTATAATTGGGTACAGATCAAAGACTAAACAAAGAGAACACATTCAAATCCCAACTTTGAATTGCTCTGTGATGCAGTCACATGTTAACTTTTATCCAACTTCAGAAGAAACCTTCACATGTTTCCTCGTATTGGGAAAATAATACATTTAGAATACAAACCATTTTTTCAATGGAAGCGTCTACTAGGAAAAAATGATGCATAGCAACATCTACAAAGTAATAACATAACCCATACGACATAATCATGAAAATTTTCAAAGAACAAGTGATAATGAAAAGGGAAAAAAGGATCATATTTGCCCTTCTACTATCTAAAAAGGTTTAGTATTGTCCTCCATTATACTATCGTCCATTTATGTATACTATTGGTCCATATATGGACTTCATGTTATAAAAGTGGCTCAAATTTGTGTCCTTCCCATGTTAACCCCATCCATTTTAGCCAAAATGGCATGCCAACTCGCCAAACCAACCCTTCTTCTTCCACCACTAACTAAAATCACCAACACCTTCATATATATCATCACCACCAACTTACATAATCTACCTTATATATTATTAAGATATTTCTTGTAAATTCACGTATTAATCAAAACTTGTACTTTAATTACGTACTTAATATACAAGTTTTTAATAACACGTGAATTTGCAAGAAATATCTCAATAATGTCTAACGTATATAGTTTATGTTGGTGGTGAAGGTGTTTTGGGTAGAGCTGGAAGAAGAAGGGTTGGCTTGGTAGATGGCATGCAATTTTTGCAAAACGGGATGAGATTAACGTAGGAAGGACAAATTTGAGTCACTTTTATAACATCAAGGGCATATATGGACCAATTGTATAACAAACGCCTTTAAACATTTGGCCACCATATTCTATGTACATGACATTTGACCATTACTGTCATTTGTCAAAACTACTTTGCAATACTGCTACATTTAAGCTGCTCCGCTGGTTTGGTATAGGTAAAAGGAATGTTAAGAACATTTTGTTGCTCCTCTTTTTCTAGTTCACTTTGTATTTCCTCCCTATCCAAACAAGGGAATGTTGTAGAGATATTGAAAAATAATTTAAAAGAGTGAAATCATGCAAGAATTTTATGAAAAACATGGAATAAGTGTAAGCCCCCTTTTCAAGAAACCATATTTCCCCATATGGTGCAAATGGTTAACTGATTTTTTTTCATTTATCCCTAGGATACAATGTCTACTCAAAAAATCAAATTTGCGCTTTTAAATTTCTTCTATCACAATTCACAAGAACTAAACCAATAGAAAGAAGGACTTCCAAAATTATAGTAGATTGAAGGAGGAATAGCAACATTGAAGAAAAATTGGCAGAATGGTGTAAAGAAGAATGTTTCGTTTTTTATAGCAAATTAATTTTCTGGCTGTTACAGAGAACCTACATATAGATATACAGCTTTTGGTTTTCAAATTTTTGAAGCTAGCCAACGGGCATTTGAAAATTCAATCTATAGAGAAGACACTTCAAATTAGTTCTCTTTTGTTCATGTAAGTATTATTTAGAGAGTAACTACCTTTTCTTTTAATTTTCAAAAGTGTCTGTTGGTTGGCTTTCTTTATGTAATATGAACTTTTTGTAGCAACTGAAAATGAAATCAGTCATATAGGAAAGTCATTCTTCTTAATAGCATTCTGTCAATTCTTCATCAAAGTTGAAACTTTTTTCTATTCCTCTTTCTTTGATATTCTACTCCAACTCTAAAGTCTAAACCTCCCTTCTATTGCCATTAGTTTTGGTAGAAGAACAAAATGTCAAAATCAGAGAGTGCAACTTGTACGCCTTGTATCCTGGGATCAAAATTTCCATTTACCACTTGCACCGAGGTGGGAAATTACTATCATAAATACAGATTCCTAGAATGACTTGACTACACTCATTTCATATTTTTCATAAAATTCTCTTACATTATTTCACCCTTTTAGATTAAGACAGATGAAAGAAAAAACACATATCAATGTATCCAATTGATATTGATTTTTTCAACTGCAGATAAACAAACCAACCTTTCGTCATTAATTTTCAGAGGCGAATCACATATTCATAACCAGGATAAAAGAATTAGAGAGACTCCCTTTCTTTTGATATCCCCAATCTTATTGAATTTTGGAAGTCAACTCATTTCATGAGCCTGGTGAAATGACAAACTATGAAGGGGAATTCACATGGATTTAGGAAAGGCCCGCTGTATTGGTGTACAAGCTAAAGACTTTTGAAAAAAAATAATATCTTTGGTCACTTTCATCGTCAAATGGGCTTTTCCCTAAGCTACTCTTTCCAACCCCCAAAATCATAGAGGTACAAGGATGGTAATCAACTTATGTTCTTCCTTTTTAACAAAGGAAACGCTTGTGCACCACTATGTCAAATGGTGGTTTGTCCAGATTTTCATCACCAAATTTCAATAAGCCTGATTCATTAATCTATGCTAATGCGAAAATGTGAGAAAATTAAATGCATAACATCTGCATGTTATGCACTGAAATGTTGAAATCTTTTCGGAATCCAGATCTCATCAAAACAAATAAGCAGCAGTAAAGCACAAAATCAAACCTTCAGAATTCTGTATCACAAAATTGCAATAAATTGAACGAGGCTCTTCAACCCAAAAAAATGAAAATAAGAAATACAAATCTCACAATTCCACGCAAATAAAGAACACTGGAAAACAAAATCAGACCTAAAGAAAATTGCAAAATTGAACGAAGCTCCAATCATAGATCCTCCATCCCAAAAAAACGAAAATAAGCAATACAATTTCACAATTCCGTGCAACAAAAAATGCAGAAAAATATACAAAAAATCAACAATCTGACTCGAACCAAAGCAGATCTGCTAGAAAAAAAGGGGAAAATTGAAAAAAACAAAATACAATGTGAGATTTAGAGGAGCTTACCACGCGATCGGAGGAAGATGATCTATGAATTCAGGTTGTTAGGGGAGTCAGATCTTCAGAAACTCATCGTCACCTAACGCAGATTTTGTCGAGTATGAAACGGAAGGAGAAAAATGGACTTCCGGTCAGGCCTTGCTGCTTAAATACAATGGGTGGGTGCATAACAATAAAGTTTTTCTCTTTCTTCTTTGGGACCCAAAGTCCTCCTTTTGTTAGTTTACACCAAGGAAGTGAGTGCACTAATTATCCTTTTTTTAATATAGTGATAAATAAAAATAAAAAATTATTTTTTAAAATAGTGACAGATAAAAATTAATGAAAGAAGTAATGAACAATGAAATAATTTAGAAATTGATAATTATTTGGCATACCCCAATTTAGGGACGTAATTAGTACCTAGTGTACACTTGATCCTGAGTCGAGCTTTGTTGGACAATTATACTATTCGTTATAAGCGCAATAGAACAAAATAAGTATATTCCGACTTAAAAATAAGTCACCGATCAACAAAATCTCTATCAACATAACTTGCAATATATTCGGTTAATTCCAACAATTCATATAGAATAGAAACTAAATCTTATGTGGACCGTTGAGACTAGTGTTTTAAAAGACTTAGTTGGGACTCGTCTCGGGGTTCACCCTGGGGCGGGGCTCTAGCAAAACGTCCTGAAACTCAAGTGTGGGGCTTAGTTCTATAACACTTACACCATAAGCGTCCGATTGTATGCCCTAAAGCACGTCCAACGCCAAACGTTCGAGGCTGGCTAACAGATCTTACAAAAATAATTATGTGTTAGCATTGTTGGCCCTCATAATTCTTGAATAAATGAACTACTTAATAATAAGATTGAGAGTAACTCAAATAAAAAGTTGTAGTATCACATCTTTACTATTAGGTAACATTGTGAAAGGTGATTATATATTACGTAATATTTCTTTTAAAAATACGTAGCGAAATTTTACTTTTTCACTAATCATTGGTCTTCATGATTTTGTCATATGTCTTAAAATTAACATATTTTATTTAGCTATTTGGAAGTAATTTTATTTTTATTCATGAGTGTGTTTTTATTATAATACTAGTAAGTTTTATTGATTATTTTCTTTTAAGGGGTAAATTGGATAGTATGATAAAAAAACATTTTTAGAAATAGTGATTCTTTTATTAGTAGAAAGTTAAGATATTAGATTATTTATACTTGTATAATCATGTTAGAAGTTTTAATTTCTATGTGTTTCTTTAATCATGTTTGTAGTTATTTCAAACTTTAGATGTATTTTTATAATTTTGTGTTATTATATTATTATACTATATTGTAATTAAAAATTTAAAGATTCATAGGGGTTACGCTCCACGTCTCGAGACTTACGTCTCACTTTATGCTAAGTAAAACACCCCGCCTCACGCTCCTGCCATTTAAAACAATAGTTGAGACAGTCGTGATATCTATAATCAAGTAATGTTATGCGGGCCATTGAGATCATAATGGTATCTAGAAACATATAAATTTATAAATCGAACATATATAATATATCGTATACGATCAAGGCCAACACGTCACTGTCTAAAAAGGAAAAACATCAAAACCAACACAATTGACATCACATCTTTACAACTCAAAATATGCAAGCCTCTAAGAATAAAATACTTGGCTGAGATAGGGTTGTCACCTATTTATCAGTTATAAATAACAAAAAGACTAACAAACATCTGAATGTGACATTTCTAAAAGAAGTAAAGTTGATCAATCTACCAAAACTCGACCAAAGTACTGAAGTAGCATGTGTTCTTGTCTATCGGGATCTGCATGCAAGAACGCAACACCTTCAAATTATGCGTGTATGTACAAAACAATGTATCAAATATGAAAGGTAATTGAAAAACTGAGCATGAATCATTATGTGCTAAAAGTAAATCATGTAAGAGAGTGAGTAACAAACTTATCGTACCAAACTGCTTCTAAATCTAGAAAACAAACACTAATCATACATCAACCTATTCGAACCCCATAAACTCGTAAGTTCAAGCAACAAACAGTACAATTTATTGTGTCCCCCTAAAAGTCCGGTAGGTACAATTCAATTTATATACTCTATTGGTAGTACTCTAACTCTGTAGGCAATTACTATTTCACAATAGCGCCTTGGGCGCGCTGTATATTTAAAGGAAAAATTATTGAAATACACGTCTTATGTTTCCCTTATTTCTAATATTCCCTTCTATTTCTAAAAACCTCTAAAATCCCTTATTTCTCTCCTAATTCTAAATTATTTTATAATGTATCCGAGCTACATATTATGTATCCGGTTTATTTTACTTTTTCAGGAATTAATGTAATTACAAACTAAATAGGAATAGATTGTAGTTTCATATTAAAACTATGTGATTCCTAAAATTTATACATATTTAGACAATTTGTGTAGCGCAATAGCCTCTTAGGCAATTTGTATTTAGCCCAAAGGTAATTACTATCTTCCAATATTTTCTTAAACATTAATATAGCCCCGTAAACGTCAATACAAGCCCATATGAAATAAGTATAACCCGTAATGATGTACATGTCTCAATTTCATTAGACAATCTACACATTGCTCTGAAGGCAAAAATCATATTAATTCCTATAAGTAACCACAATAGCTTTGAGGGCAACAACAAATAATCAAATAGCCCGAGAACAAATAATATGGCGTCGCTAACTATATGATACAAATTTTAACGAGCGATGTTTATATCAACCACAATAGCTAATCTAATCGATTAAGGCAACGAGTAATGAATCTTGCCGAAATAATGGAATAACCTTAACAAAAAAAATTTGTCGAATTCATGTGGGAATCTTACTTCTGCATGCACTCATATGACACTATAATCGGTATAATATCAATCAATCAATGAGAAGGAAAAATACTACGATAATTCGACAATCGATATGAATTTTTGCTATAAATTACTATATGCGGCTTATCGAAGCTAGAGTCCACAAAAGGAGGGTCTTGCCTTGATCTTTATATCGAAATATATGTGAAATCTCACAACACAGTCAAACTCTTGTTGCCCTAATACCAACGGAGATATGCTACAAAATTAATGGGACAAAATTATACCATGACGACAAGCTCAACACGTGGAACAACTTCTGTCAAAAATTTAGATCCAAGAAAAAATCAACAAGCAAAGGTGAGATTCTAAGGTTTTTCCTACGATTCAAAGTGTAAAAAATGAGAAAAATAACAAAGAAATTGTTTTAAAAGTTTCCTTTGATATGGGGTTTAGTCACATGTTTGCTTGCGTAATCTCGCAAAAACACAAATATATCTTTATTGTGAAGTTGTATTGACAAATGATTTAGGGGTCGTTTGGTGTGATGGATAAGAGAAGTTAATTTCGAGATAACTTTTGAGTGACCTTTAATTCGTTGTTTGGTTGCAAAGGTTGTGATAACTTATCCCAGGATTAATAATTAGTCCTGGGATAAGTTATCCCTCATTGGGGGATGAATAGTAATCCTAGAATAAGTTATACTGGGATAAAATATGTAAAATAAATAAATACCCCTTTAAACTCTATTTTATACACCACTTTTATATTTATGCATATTAATATAATTTGAGGAAAGACTCAAAATAGTCCCTCATCTTTGGGTTAAGGCTCAAAGTCATCCTTGAGTTTTCACATGGAGCACTAATAGTCCCTCATGTTTGCAATATTGGTGCACTTTTGGTCCACTTAAAATTTTTTGCCTATTTTTTAACATTAATTTTGTCCACAATTTTATGTAAGGAATGTCCAATCGTCTTTTTATATATTTAGTAGAAATAATAACTCTATGTGAGAGAAGGTGATAAGAAGAACACATTGTTTTTTCTAGTAGAAATATTACTGCAGCTAAGCTAAGAACATCTTAACATATGACGTTGGAAGAAAAGAAAAAAATTTGTACTATTGCACGTGAAATTATCGTGATGAACCTCTTGACTTTACCTGCAATACAATTTCTACTAAACAAAACAAGATGCTTTTCTTCTCACATTCTCTCATATGGAGTTATTATTTCTACTTAATATATAAAATGACAACTGAACATATCATACATAAGTTATGGATAAAATCAATGTTAAAAAACAGGCAAAATTATGGAGGAGGACCAAAAGTGCACCAATATTGCAAACATGAGGGACTATTAGTGCTCCATGTGAAAATTCAAGGATGACTTTGAGCCTTAACCCAAATGTCACGCCCCGAGCTACCCCCGAGATGCGGACACGGGACCTAGGACCACAAGTGATCCCAAGCTAACCCTGCTGACATGATCATGAGCATACTAAAGATAATAAACTGATGCGAAAGCTAAATCATAAATAAATCTGAAAAGATGGGGAATACCCATATACTATAACTGGATATATCAAATCGTTGAGTTTAATACAAAAGGAATATCAAACTTAAAATACTAAGCTGAGTCTAACTATGTCTGAAATAAGCCTCTAAACTGACTAGAAATGTTGGGACATGCCCCAACTAGATATAGCAAAAACTGAAACTAAAGACTAAAAGCGATAAAGATAAACATGTCACTAGTCCTCGAAGAATGAGGACTCACCACTGATGCTGCTGAACTGAAGATCGAGAATCGATCTAAGCGTGATCTGGATGCTGAGAACCTGAACCTACATCACGAGAAGATGTAGCGCACGTATGCGTCAGTACTTGAAAGGTACTGAGCATGCAGGATAGAGTAAAGCTGAAATAACATATAACTGAACAAAGCAATAAAGCAATGAAATAATCTGAACATGATATAGATACTGAAAAGACTGAATACTGAGCTAACTGATGCAATGACCAAATTTATAACATGCTGAGACTGAATACTGACTGTACTGAAATATGGTCAATGCAATAGAGTCTGACTGAACTGTGGGAGCTACTAATAACCGACATAAAACCACATGAGCTAAATGTGGAGTCCGATGTATACGCCCCATCGAGAGGACCCAATACACCCGGCCAAAGGTGTAGAGGCATGCTGACGTGATCACCAAACTGATGTTGCCCACAGAGGGGACTTACACCTACGTGGCTCGTAGTTCTGGGACTATATGGGTACGCTGAAACCCTAGTCCAACTCGGTATTATGCTACTCCCAATGAATCAAGTGGTTAACTGGTTATGACTGAATCTCTGTAAATACTGGATAGCTCGAACTGAACATGCAAACTGAGAATGCAACAATTAATCTGATAATGATGCATTAATAACTGAGGCATGTATAACTAAATACTGAAATATCTGAATAGCTCAAAATACTGACATGTAGATACTCATACTTGAAAACTCCTTTTTAGAAAACAATTCAACATCATATTATACTATGATCATTGATGACTTGGGAAGTCATACTGCAAAAACATTGATGGTATATCTAGATACCATACTATTCATACATTGATGACCTACTCAATTGTCATACTAATCATGTTTTAGAAGCTCTTTCTCAAAACTCATCTTAACTTTCTCAAAAACTCAGTTTAAAACTCAAGTGTTGTCTTAAAGAAAAGCTTCTCAAGATTTATAACTCAAAATAAGGTTTATGCTGAAATATATTGATAATGTGGCATAAAACTGGAGCATGTATATCTGAATAACTAAAATATCTGACCTAGCATGTGTAATTCAAGAACAATAGAAATACATAGCTAGGGTTCTGAAATTCATGCAATAAACTGAGAAATAACATGATAATCTGATTTGGAACATGTTAATAACAAATTCATGATGATCTGCTGTAATTCTAAAAACCCTAGGTTTGTTCATAATCATGGAATCAAGAATCTGACTGAATTCTAGGGACCTAATAGGTGAAAGGAACCCACTAGTGAAATCCCACATACCTGGTGACGAATTTCACGAAGAAATCTTTCGATTTCGGGGCTGGAACTGATGGAACCTTGCTGCGTTCTTGAACTAGGGTTCTTGACCTTTTTCTCCTCTCTAGCTTCTAATTTTCTAAGTTTTGATTAATGATTTGACTTAGGTAAGTTCTAGTTATGTTTCTAGGCTTAAACTGATTAAAACCTCATGATTTAGGGTTTAAACGACGTATCTTAGGGGTTAAACGAAATAGGAAAAGACCAAAAGACCCCTGAATTAACTGAT
>NW_006239373.1:154793-155939 GCF_000226075.1 Solanum tuberosum | reverse complement strand
ATTTCCCTTTCGGGAGGAACTCCAGGAAGATCTTCTGGGAACACTTCTGGAAACTCATTGACTACAGGGACTGACTCAAGAGTTGGGGATTCGGAACTAGAATCCTTAACCCGAACTAGATGATAGAGATAACCCTTAGAGATCATCTTTCTGGCCTTAAGGTAAGAAATGAATCGACCCATAGGTGCTAAGCTACTACCCTTCCATTCTAGGATTGGTTCGTTTGGAAACTGAAAACGAACAATCCTAGTTCTACAATCAACTGAGGCATAACAGGAATGTAGCCAATCCATGCCTAGAATGACATCGAAGTCTACCATTTCTAACTTTACAAGATCTGCTGAGGTGACCTTATGAGAGACTGTTACAGGGCAATTTCTATATACCCGTCTAGCTATAACTAGGTCATCGACTGGAGTAGAGACTGAGAAGGGTTCTGAAAGAGTTTCTGGGCTAACACTGAATTGGAGTGCTATGTAAGGAGTTACAAAAGACAAAGTAGCCCCTGGATCTAACAATGCATAAACATCAAGATCAAAGACTCGTAACGTACCAGTGACTACATCAGGAGAATCTTCCTGATCTTGACGAGCCTGAAGAACATAAAGCCTGTTTTGGCGCTGTCCGCCATCAGTACCAGAAGAGTTACCCTACTGAGTCGGGCGACCTGCTGGTGCTGCTGAAGTTGTAGACTGAGCTCTACCATTATTTCCTCCTTGACCCTGTCTAGAAGGACAGTCCTTCAATCTATGACCAGATTGACCACACCCAAAGCATCTTTCCTTGCCTGCAAGGCACTCACCTGGATGGTTCTTACTACACTTCGGGCAAGTTGGGTAGGTTTTGGTGCCTGAAACACTACCTTGAGACTTAGAGCCTGATGCCCTACCTTTCTGATCATTACGGAACCTGGGGGATGGAACACTAGCTGATGAAGGGGCTGGAGTCGAAGACTTCTGCTGAAAATGCGAGCGGTTTCCACCACTCGATTTCTGTTGGGAATACTCATAGTTACCTGTCCTTGCTTTCTTAGTCTCCTTAGCCTATTCCCTAAGCTTATCACCCTCAACCTGCTGAGCATGAGTCATAAGCCTAGAGATGTTCATGTCTCCCAACAACATAGCATTTCTGCACTCTGTTTTCACT
>NW_006239373.1:133381-152198 GCF_000226075.1 Solanum tuberosum | reverse complement strand
GACTGACGGGCCGTAGGTCAATCGACGGACCGTCGATTGGGTCCGTAGGTCGAGTCTGCCCGACAGGGCTTCACTAAAACGAGCATAACTTTTTACTTGGAGGTCGGAATTTAACAAAGTCGGTGGCGTTGGAAAGATAATTCAATTATCTATCTAACCATTTTTCATGGGACACCTAATTCATTTTTTACTAAGATTTATGACCATCTGAAGTTGACCCATCAACAATTTTCAGCTAACTTGGCTGTTGATCCTCATCTACGGTCAAACCTACGGACCGTGGATCGAATGACGGTCCGTTCTGGTCGATCGTAGTTTGTGTCAGAGGCTGGGTAAGGGAAGTCTCGATCCACGGACACAGACCACGGACCGTGGTCTGATCGACGGACTGTGGGTCTGTCCGTGAGTCGGGACTTAGCCAATTTTTCTGAGCTGGTTTGGGGAGGGGTTGCAGTGGTGAACCACGGACCACTAGCACGGGCCGTGGTCTGGACCTACGGTCCGTGGATGGTGACCGTAAGTTGCACCTGCAACTTCTCAAAATCTGCATTTTCGTCTGTTTCGAATACGGGGTGTTACACCAAAGATGATGGACTATTTTGAGCCTTTCCTCAATATAATTTTTAAAAACATTTATAATAACATTCATAACCTTAATTATTCGTTGTTTTTATGATAATATATTTTTCTATAAAAAAATACATTTTATAAATACAGTTTTTATTTATGAATATATTATAACTTGAATATTCTTTTGTTTATTTATATAATGACTTCTCTTAAAATGTTCACTCTACTACTAAATTACATATTTTTAATTAAATAATTTATTACTCACTTAAAAATTATATTTTATATATCAATTAAAATGTAGACAACTTTACTAATAAAATTTCTCTTACTTTAATAAACTTAAAATGAAAGTTTTATATTTAAACTAAATAAATGAAAGTTTTATTTTTAAACTAAATAAGATGAAAGTTTTATTTTTGAGCTAAGTAAGATGAAAATTTTATTTTTAATCTAAATAAGATGGAAGTTTTATTTTTATGTTAAATAAGATGAAAGTTTAATTTTAAAAACACATGACACAATCACAGAAATGCACGTACAAAAATATTTAAGCTAAATAAGATGAATATTTTATTTTTAAGAATGATCAACTAAAGCTTGCAAAGAATATGAAAAAAAAAACTAAATAAGGTGGAGGGTATTTTTGTAAACAAACAACTTATTCTTAAAATTTTTGCAATGAATATAAGTTTGAATATGACAAACCAAACAAACAATAAAAACTAATCCCAGCATAACTTATTTCAACATAAGTAATCCCAGCATAACTTATTTCAACATAACTAATCCCAGCATAACTTGTATTCAAACCAAACGACCCCTTAGTGCCTTGAAAACTAGACTTGTAGATCTCCGTTTTGATAAATTGCGGGTCCTCTAACTCTTTATAGATTGGGAGAAAACTTACGAGATATTTGACCCAAATTTCTTCAAATTTATTATAATAACTTGCGATAACTTTTACCAATTTTATTATTACAACTTGCTTATTTCAAAACTTCAAATATGACCATTGTGATTTGAATACCTCAATAACATATCCTTCTTATAGTATTAGACACTCTTGACCATATCTCGAAAATACGAGTTTATAGGGTTTTGAAATAGTTTCTTTTTTTGTTGCTTACTTACCAAAAGACATCACACAAGTTATTCTACTTGCTCTCAACTAACATCTAGGTCCTCTCATTTTAGGTGTACATAAGTTGACATTTAAACTTGTATAAAATAAAACAAGTAAGCATACACGTCTAGGGATGACAATAGGGTGGTGCCGGGCGGGTTGAGCTTAACCCGCAAAATTTTAATCCCCACCCCGCCCCGCATAACAACTTTTTTCATTTTCAACTCGTCTCACCCCGCATAATTTTTTTAATATTTTTTTTCTAGTTAAGTTTGATACTGAAAAATAAAATTCAGAAAAATAAATTTATTTTTTCATTAAGTTGTATTAATTTAGTAGGATAGTGATTTAAAATTGCCCGCATAGCCTTAAACCCACCCGCCCAATTGCCATCCGTATACACATCCTATGTAGCATTCTAAGTTGTGTCTCACAGTATATGTAGGTATCCAACTTTACACAAATTTAAATGTATACTTATGCACATCTAAAATTTAAAGATATAAATGTAAGCTAAAACTAAGTTAAAATATACGTTTATTATATAATATCCTTGCCAAATATTCTTTTTTTAAAAATCATTTTTTTTCCAATAAAACATTTTTTATACAAAGAATATTTTCCAAACACACTTTGCCAAAGTCATAGAGTAAAGAAAAGACTGGATCTTCCCCTCAATCCAAATTAATCTCAACGCACTCAAAACAGAGAGAGCATTGAAGAAGAAAGAAGAATAACTAGCTAGTATTAGACTTGTTCCAACCGTCCATCCCTTCAACCAAAAAGCTCCCAAAAGTCAAAATCTTCACCTTTTTCAAAGTTATATGCACTCCACTCCATAATCGATTAAACAATTACACACACAGAATCGAAAATTGGTACAAAAATGATCTGATTACATGTGTTAGTTTGAGAATTTTGGATTGGTATTTTCTAAGAATGATCAACAATAGTAATAGTAATAGTAATAGCATGATGTCGCCGGCATCGGCATCGGCAAACAACGCCGCACAATCTCCTGGGTTGAAGACTTATTTCAAAACCCCAGAAGGAAAATATAAGCTTCACCATGAAAAGACTTATCCTGCTGGTCTTCTTCATTTTTCCCATGGCAAAACTGTTACTCAGGTAAACCCCTTTCTAGGGTTGTTCTTTTTTTTTAAAAAAATTTAGTCCAATTATGTTATTTTGGGATATTAGTTTTTATATGATGCTTAAAATTGGATTTTGAGATTGACCCTTTTTGTAAAATTGATCTTTTGAGCGGAATCTGGAATGGGTTTGGCTAACATGGTCGATTTGAAGATTATGGGGTAGAATAATTCATCATTCTGCGAAAAGTTTAATTGTTTTGTCATTTTACCTTGTTGTTTTTGAAGTTAATTGAGAACCTGTGAAAAACAATTTGTTTCAGTTTATTCAGTTTTTGAAAATATTTCTTAATGCTTCAATTTGACAGTCCCAGTATAGAGATTATTTGAAGTTCTTTGGTTTCAGTGCTTACACTCATTTCAGGCCTTATGTCTTCAATTTTAAACTTTTTGGGTCCTGGCTTACTTGAAGAGTTTTCTTCTATAAATGGCTGAAATAAACCCTTTAAATGAAGGAAATGTATCCACGCAGTTGCGGCTTTAACATTGAGATACCAGCTAGATAAGCTTTAGTTAGTAGCTACTAGCTAATGCTCGTTCTGCCTTTTTTGTATTGTCAAAACAACCTAAATATTAGTCCAACTTTTGAAGTCCCGAGATGATTTTCAGGTTTCTCTAGCTCCTCTCAAAGATAAGCCCATTCAGGCACAGCCTCACTCGACATCAAGTTTTGGAGTCACCAGTGGTGTTAAGTCAGCAGCAGCAAGATTGTTAGGTGGTGGAAATGGTAGTAAGTCACTTAGTTTTGTCGGAGGAAATGGTGGAAGTAAGTCTGTCAGTGGTATGAGTGGTAGAGCTGGATCATTTGGGGTGACAAGTTCAAATAACTCCGGCAGTATTCCCAATTTCGATGGCAAAGGGACTTATTTGATATTCAATGTTGGTGACACGATTTTTATTAGTGATTTGAATTCTCGAGATAAGGTATTGTTATCACTATATTTGTTCTTTGAGATAGAAAAAATTGAATATATGAATTCTGAGAGGTTCATTGGGAAATGTAGGATCCTATAAAGTCAATACACTTTAGTAATTCAAATCCTGTTTGCCATGCATTTGATCCGGATGCAAAGGAAGGGCATGATTTGCTCATTGGGTTGAGTTCTGGAGATGGTAAATTTCTCTCTACATGACGTACAACTTCAATCTTCCACTTCACGCTTTACCTACAACATCTGCTTTGCAGTTTATTCAGTATCTCTACGTCAACAAATGCAAGATGTTGGGAAGAAGCTTGTTGGGGCACAACATTACAACAAGGATGGTTCTGTTAACAACACGTAAGGCTCTGAACTCAACCGTCTTTGTTATTCTTATAAATACTATTTTGGAATTGTAACACTTTTTTTTATTTTATTTATCTTGTCTTTTTGGGATAATGTTAATGGTCTGGATTTGACATCCTATTTTTGAGTTATTTTTTGTTAAATAGATGAATCGTCATAGCTGTGTCATGTATGGTTTTACAGCTAGTATAATTGCGTGTTTCCAAGAATATTCTTTGAGAACTATTAGAGTGACATGTTTTTCCTACTAATAAAGCTGGAAGCTGAGATCTTTAGTTGCTTATGTTTTTGATTGGTTGTAAATGGTAGCCTTCTTTGGATCTTTGCGCAATCTTAGTGTAAGTTTAATTGGATGATGAATGCAGTTGAGGTGGTTATTTCACAATTTTATTTAAGTCACTCATTAGATGCTTATTATAATTGTTGGAATATAATCTAGAGAATGCATTGCTTTTTGGAATGCATTTTAAGGTCCCCATTAATGATTATAGTTCTATGAAGAACTCCATGTCCTGTTTCAAAAAACTTGATGTCAAGTTTCATAAATAATGTTTTTTAGAAGTAATAGTCAGGAATGGATAGACACTCCAATTTGCTTTGGTGATGGATGAATTGACGTGGTATATGCCATGATGTATGTTATTTGCTGATGACATAATGTTCATTGATGAGACACGTAGCAGAGTTAATGCTAGGTTCGAGGTGTGGAGATAAACTGTAGAATCTAAAAGGTTCTAGGACCAAAACGGAATATTTGGAGTGCAAATTCAGTGATGCTTGGCATGAGGCAAATGTGGAAGTGAGGCTTGACACATAGGCTATCCCCCAAGAGAGATAGTTTCAAGTATCTTGGGTCTTTAATTCAGGCTAGTGGGGACATCGACGATGATGTCTCACTCGTAGTGGTGTGGAGTGGATGAAGTAAAGGTTTACCTTCAAAGTCTTATGTGACAAAAAGGTACCACCTTAATTTAAAGGTAAGTTCTATAGAGTGGTTGTTAGATCGATTTTGTTGTATGGGGCTGAGTGTTGAGTGTTGACCAATCAAGAACTCCCATGTTCAGAAGCAAGTTGCAAAAATGAGTATGTAGAGATGGATATATGAGCATAGGAGCGATAAGATTAAGAATGAGTATATTCGAGCCAAGGTAGGAGTGACCTTTGTTGTCGACAAGATGAGTAAAGCGAGGCTGAGATGGTTTGGGCATGTGAAAAAGAGATATGCAGATAGCTCCTTGCAGGAGCTGCGAAAGATTGAATATAGTGGGTATGAGGAGAGGTAGAGGTAGGCTGAAAAAATATTGGGGAGATGTGATTAGATATGACATAACACAACTTCAGCTTATCGAGGACATGACTTTATATAGGAAGGTGTGGAGGTCGAGAATTACAATAAAATATTAGTAGGTTGTGGAATGTTGTCTTGGTTCTCGACGGGTTTAGGTTTGGTGGAGTCTGTCGTAGTATTAGCCTTATTCTTGTAGGGTCTTGCTTTTGGTTTCTAACATCATCTATTTTTTATGGTGTTCTGATTATTGCACTATTCTTTTGTTGTTACTGTTTCCTTATTTAGTTGCTATGTTTTCTTCACTATCGTTTTCCCTTTTTGTACCTACTTTGATTTGCTGTACTCGAGCCGAAAGTCCTCTAAAAACAGCCTCTCTCTACCTCCATGAGGTAGGGGTAAGGTCTGCCTACATTCTACCTTCCCAGACCCTACTTGTGGGATTATCTAGGTATGTTGTTATAGAAGTAATAGTCAGTAACCTTAGAAGCACATTCTGTGGTTTTATAAATGTAATGCAATCATAATTCAAAGTTCTTGTAGTGATGCTTCAAGAATTTTAACCCCTATGCTGCACTCCCTTCCAGTTTGTGTGCCAAGGGAAAAGAAAGAGAATTAGGAGTCTTTGTAGTATTACTCCCTCTGTTTCAAAAAGAATGACCTACTTTCCTTTTTAGTTTGTTTAAAAAAGAATGACCTCTTTCCTTTTTTGGTAAAATTTTAATTTCAGCTTTCCACATGACATGTTTAAGGCCACAAGATTAAAGGGTAATTTTGTACATTTGACATAACTTTAATTTAGGACCACATGATTCAAAAAGTCTTCTTTATTTCTTAAACTTCGTGCCAAGTCAAACTAGGCCACTCTTTTTGAAACGGAGGGAGTATAATTTATCTCCAACGGTTAAAAACATGGAAATTCCTTATTTACCCTTAATTTCCATCAACATTTTCTATCTCTTCTTACCTGTACCATTGCCGTCACCACCACCCACTAACTTGTATCTCCCATAACCACCTTTAGCCTCCAATCCATCATCCACCACTCTAAAGCCCTCCTTCAACAAAACAAAAATTCACATGATTTTCACACCATTAACTCCATAGAACTTACCTTTAAATTAAGGTGGTGCCTTTTTGTCACATAAGACTTTGGAGGCAAGCCTCTACTTCATCCGCACCGTACCACTATGAGTGAAACATGATCGTCGATGTCCCCACTAGCCTGGATTAAAGACCCAAGATACTTGAAACTATCTCTCTTGGGGGATAGCCTGTGTGTCAAACCTCATTTCCTCCTGCATTGCATCACTGAATTTGCAATCCAAATATTTCGTTTTGGTCTTAGAACCTTTTAGATTCTACAGTTTATCTCCACACCTAGAACCTAACATTAACTCTGCTACGTGCCTCATCAATCAATATTATGTCATCTGCAAATAACATACACCATGACATATACCACGTCAATTCATTCATCACCAAGGCAAATAAGAGCGTCCATCCATTCCTGACTATTACTTCTAAACACATTATTTATGAAACTTGACATCAAGTTTTCTGAAATAGGACATAGAGTTCTTCAGAGAACTATAATCATTAATGGGGACCTTAAAATGCATTCCAAAAAGCAATGCATTCTCTAGATTATATTCCAACAATTATAATAAGCACCTAATGAGTGACTTATATAAAATTGTGGGTATGAGGAGAGGTAGAGGTAGGCCGAGATTATTGGGGAGGTGTGATTAGATAGGACATAACACAACTTTAACTTATCGAGGACATGACTTTATATAAAAAGGTGTGGAGGTCGGGAATTACAATAAAAGATTAGTAGGTTGTGGAGTGTTGTCTTGGTTCTCAATGAGTTTAGGTTTGGTGGAGTTTGTCGTAGTATTAGCCTTATTCTTGTAGTGTCTTGCTTTTGGTTTCTATCATCATCTGTTTTGGTGTTCTGATTATTGCACAATTCTTTTGTTGTTCTGATTATTGCACAATTCTTTTGTTGTTACTGTTTCCTTATTTAGTTGCTATGTTTTCTTCACGGTCGTTTTCCCTTTTCGTACCTACTTTGATTTGCTGTACTCGAGCCGAGAGTCCTCTAGAAACAGCCTCTCTACCTCCATGAGGTAGGGGTAAGGTCTGTCTACATTCTACCTTCCCCAGACCCTACTTGTGGGATTCTCTGGGCATGTTGTTGTAGGAATAATAGTCAGTAACCTTAGAAGCACATTCTGCGGTCTTATAAATGTAATGCAATCATAATTCAAAGTTCTTGTAGTGATGCTTCAAGATTTGACCCCTATGCTGCACCCCCTTCCAGTTTGTGTACCAAGGGAAAAGAAAGAGAATTAGGATAGTCTTTGTAGTATGAGAACAAAATCAATCATTCAATCAACTACATCTCACTCCAAACTAGTTGGGGATATGAGGATAAAAAGATGACTGTTTTAGAATTTTCAGTTTTTAGAAATCTCATCAAGGTAGACAACTTGAAGCTCCCCACCCAACCTTAATACAATTAGAGTCGTCATATTAGCTCCATGAACAGTATCTTTCCCTTACCTTCCTCCCACCCACCTCCTAAATATTCATATTGCTTCCTGCGTCATGGAATATTTTAAAGGTGAAATACATAAGTTGCTACTTAAAGCTGTCAATCTCAACATAGATACCTTAACTATCCTTGTGACCAAATAGATTCCTCTCATTTGCATAAGTCTACAATTGCTTTTTAGCGTTTTGGATATATTATAATTTATCTCCAACTGTTAAAAACATGGAAATTCCTTATTTACCCTTAATTTCCATCAACATTTTCTATCTCTTCACACCTGTACCATTGCCGTCACCACCACCCACTAACTTTTATCTCCCATAATCACCTTTAGCCTCCAATCCATTATCCACCACTACAAAGCCCTCTTTCAACAAAACCCATCAGTTGCCAGACAATACAGAAACAAACTCTCTGTACATTCTTCACATTATTTTAACACCATTAACTCCATAAACACTTGGTCATCCGAGAACCACCAAGAAATCATTTTTCTCCTCCATAGCTCCATTCACATAAACCCTAGAGCTGCGCCTCAACCACCTCTTGGACCCATAAAGCTTCACCCATCGAAGACCACAGAACCACACACAAAAAAGGTAAAATATTGGCAACCACCTGTCACTGCCATTGACGGAGACATCACCTTCCACTGCACGACTACCTCCATATTCAATTTTCAACAATTTGTTTAAAGCTTAACCAAAATCAGGCAATTTAAAAGAAAATTTTCAATTCCAACACCACCTCCTCCCCCACCACCTATATTTGATTTTCTTTTATGACCTCAACTAAAAAATATTTGATACCCATCTCCGATTTTTTCTACCACAATAGGCACAACACATTTCAAACTGGATTTTGCGAACTTTCAAGATTCAAAGAGGATTGAGAATTATAAGAAGGAAGAGACTGCTGAGGTGGGTGGGTGGCATTGTGGTGGTAAATTTTCGTCGACACATGTAAAATTTGGGTTTGGGAGATCCATGTGGTGGTTGATGGTGAAGAAGATTGGGAGAGGTGTTTGGTGGAATTTATGGATGAAGAAGAAGAAAAGAGCGTGAGAAAGCTGGTGATACTCTTGGATGAAGAAGAAGGGGTGTGTGGGTAGGGGTGGGAGTTCTAATTCTTTTCTTTTTAAATTAGATGCATTTTTTCTTTTTTTCTTAAAATTTCACGTGTCGTCCTTTGATTTGTCAACTGCCACATTATCCGTCATTGTAACTCACATGTAAGTTCTAACTTCTATCGTACCTTGGGTGTTCACGAGGTACACTTATGCCAACAAGAGGTGCCTATCTGGTTACAAGGATGGTTGAAGTGTCTATCTGATCTTTGGTGACAACTTTAAATGTCGATCTATGTATTTTGCCTATTTGAAAAGACAAGTTACTTGTTTTATACCGAAGATAATCTTTACTCTTTCAGATTTAACATTTTCTTTTGTTTTTGACCGACAATGTACTAGTATTTCAATTTTGATGGGTGCCTATAATGATGGAGCAGATTTAATAGATTACTTTGCCTTTCAACAGTCGATGTACTAGTATCACTTGGGTGCCTAACAGTGATGGGGCTTTTGTTGTTGCTCATGCGGATGGAAATTTTTACGTCTATGATAAGGCAAGTGTTGAAACTAATTGGGAGTGTACCAATTTCCAGGTCTTTTTCAATGATCCTCATCTTTTCTACTTTTCTTAGACCAATGTGTATTTTTGTTGTCATATTTCAGAGCAAAGACGGATCTGCTGATCCCTCATTTCCTGTCATCAAAGATCAAACTCATTTTTCAGTCGCCCATGCACGTTATAGTAAGGTATTTTGCTTGTGAATATAGTTCTTTCTTCAGCGTTTGATGATGTGTCCCTGGTATCAGTGCTGAGATTATCAATTTCTCATGTTTACCTTCAACCATTTGCAAATTTCTTGGTTCATATATTCCCGCTTTTCTATTAAGAACAACATTCTAAGCTTTATAGAATAGCTATCAGAAAGCCCAAGCATGTTCCTTCTGTGAGATAAACAAGGTGGATGAAAGGCATGTATACAGTCAACTGCTTTCAGTATGTTGAGGCTATTATTTAATTAGTAATACAGTCTCTGTTCATAAATCAAGTTATCTATCAGATATTAAGTATGGGACAAATCAATCATATCTTGCAATGACTAATATTGCAAGTATGAGTATTACTTGGCAATGTAGGCTGAGTGAACTGGATGGCAGAGTTGTCAAAGGCAAAAATTTGAATAAATGCCAAGGTCTGGTGGACGATAAAGCATAGAACCAATTAAAATGGCGGGCTTTAGAGAAGGGAAATGGTTATGAAGAGCGTGTATGTTTAGATATGAAAATCAACTATAAACATAAACGACAGTTTGGACAAAAGAATTGAAGAAAACTAGAATTAAGAATAGGAATAAGCATTATGCCAGTAGAATTAAAAAAACAATTTTAAATTTTGACTTGGATGTAATGATGCAAGTTAAAGTTTTGTTGTGAGTAATTTTTAATTCTTTTAACTTCTTATTCCTTATCATAATTTAAGAGTGTCCTTAACCATTTTATATGGTGTTGGGCGATCCTCACTTTGAGATAGTTTTTGGAGTGGAGTTTAAGCTTAGGTCCATTTATTGAAATGTTATCAGTGCCAAGCCTATCTCTTTTCTTTGGTTACCCAATGTTGGTTCTCCATATTACTCTGTCCGTGCTCCGACTATCTAGCCCTGGGTGTGCAGAGGAAGTGGAGATTAGAGTTCCACAATCCACATGGTTGAGGGATTACCTATAGTCTTGTTTTATGGTGTTGGGCAGGCTTTACCTGATTAGGTTGATATTGAGGTTGAGATAATCCCATTTCATTTTCAGCTATTCATTTCATTCCCAATGTGTTGTTTACAATGGTCTATAGGTCTAGTATTTTTCTCTTAAAGATTTGAGGTCATAGTGATGAGGCATGTGTCTTAGGGGTCGTTTGGTTGAGTGTATAGTACTGAATAAGATGTATTAGTAATGCTGGGATTAAATTTTGAACTACAAAACAAAGTGGCACTTTTGAATACTAAAAATCAATTTTCTATTATTAATAAAATAAGAGGCTATTAGCCTTGAATTTATTTTTTTCACAATCTTGTTCAAGTATTCAAGTGTTCCAACATATTTTAAAAAATTAGAAAATGTTCAAAAAAATCCACCCGATTCATAAATTCCTGTTTTTCAATTTTAAACACTTTCCCCATTTATGACTTTCGTAGTACTACAATAGCAACATTTCTAGAATCCTACAAGCGGGGTCTGGGGAGGATAGAATGACTTCCATAGTTACTCTCTGCACAAAAATATTAAAGTAATGCGGGGATTAGTTATGCTGGGATTATTTTTTATCCACTGGTTGGTTTGATGTATTAAGGGCAGTTCTATCTTTAATCATTCTCATCCTTCATTAATAACTCTTGTATCGCTAATTCCATGGTTTGCCATGTATTAGTTATACACCCTATTATACTGAATAGGGCGTATAACTAATACATGTCATTGGCTGATAATCTTACCAAACAAAGGATTAAATAATACCATATGTATTATTTGCTCTAATACATCCTACCATACGACCCCCTAATATCTTCGTGCTTGTACTAATGCACCACATAAGCGAAGCGCACAATTTGGACTTCGCCTAGATTTTGGAGTTAAACGTGCTTCAAACAAGCCTTTAACAACACGGCAAGATGGTTGAGATTATTGTGTATTTACTTGAAATTCAGCACATTAGTATTGAAGTTATATAACCAGATTGTGCGATGAGGGAAAAAAGTTTAAATTTGTGCACTCTAGGAAGTAGTTTTAAGCTTAATGATTTAATGTTATTCGAGTGTATTTAGAATTACTATTTACGTTATCATCTATTATGTAACCTTCGCTTAGCATTTGCACTAAAAATATTACACACCAACAAATGTAACAAATTAGATGATCTTTCCTCGGGATCTTCATTACAAGCAAATTGCTAAGACCATACTCGGGGCATATGCAAATTGTTATGGATTAGGTGTTGCTTCTTAGCAGAATTTGTATATCTTTGTGGTCTGATTAGTAAGCAAAAACATCATTTGTATTTCTTTTGTCTTAAAGTTAGAAAGAAGGAAAAAAAAGAATTACATGTGAGAGACCTATCCTTGTTTTCCAAGCAACCACAAAGATAGACAGAAGAGGAATTCTTCCACGTGTTTTAAGCACACATTCATTTATTATTGATTCCTATTTTATTTTATTTGGATTTGTATTTCATTCACTTCTGAGGGAGATATTCTTATCATCTCCTTTCAAGAAAAGAGATGAACAATCTCATATTAATATACACAGGTTTAGACCCAATTTAGTAAGTGGACTGTTTCAGTTGGATTGCCTTAATGTTTGACCAATCACAAGTAGGCCCATTCATCTGGTGCTTCAGGTTCTCCTTCTCTGGGAACAAGAAGAATTAGTGTCCATTGCAACACCTTCATATTGTGGCTTTAGTTCCGAAAGTGCAGCAGTTCTCTTTGCGTAGTTTCAAAGTGAGTGTGGGCACAAATCAGAGGTGTTCATCTCTTGTCTGTAATTTATGTTTTTTTTCTTATTTCTTCCCCCTACTTCTTCCATTTTTTTCCTGAATCACACCATCTAAACTCTGATTCATTGATGGAAAATTCTGTATCAGTAATACTATGTTTTGGTTGACTGCATAAGAAAAAATATGTGAATAACCAGTGCAACGTTTAGTTTATGGTACTAACTTCGAATTGCCTATGCATGTTTATTGGTAGTATTAAACTCCACATACCCATAGCTGATTCACAGTAATTTATGTACTCCCTCTGTTTCAAAAAGAATGACCTACTTTCCTTTTTAGTTTGCTTAAAAAAGAATGACCTCTTTCCCTTTTTGGTAACATTTTAATTTCAGCTTTCCATGTGGCATGTTTAAGGCCATAAGATTAAAGGGCAATTTTGTACATTTGACGTAACTTTAATTTAGGACCACAAGATTCAAAAGTCTTCTTTATTTTCTTAAACTCGATGCCAAGTCAAACTAGGCCACTCTTTTTGAAACGGAGGGAGTATTATTTTACATGGAGGATGCAGAATAAGAGTAAGGGGTCGTTTTGTTGGGACCAAGTTATCCCGGTATAATTAATTCCGGGATAAGTTATTCCACCATGTACATGGGATAATTATCCCATCACTATAGCAAAAATGGTGGTATAAATAATCCATGGACTACCTAATACCTCCAACCAAACGTGGGATAAAATAATCCAACATTTTATTCTGGGATTATTATATCTCATACCTCACACCAAACGACTCCCAAGTGTATTAGCAAAACATAGATAAGACAAAAATGCTCATAAAGAGGCAATCCCTGACCTGGCATAGCAATGCCTACATTATTTCTTACCACATGACAGTTCTTGCAATATTATTCGGTGCATAGCAATCCCCACGTTATTATTCACAGCTAAATAATCCCTACATAACCTGTTTGCAAACCAAATAATCCCTAAAGAAGCAAGTTTATTGCGCAGTAAAACATAAACAAAGTTCCAGTTTCATCTTCCTAAACACTGGACCAGTTTTTTCCATTATATGTTGACAAGCACATTCTATGTTTATCTTGTCTGGAATAAAAACATTTAGTCTGCTTCTGCCCTACCAAAATTAGATAAATGTGCTGGTTAGTTTAGCCAGTCATTGTGGCATTTTATTTAGTATCTCCTAATTGATTGTGGTAAGACTTAAACATATATGTCTGTCTAGATCTCAAATCTAAGAACTGCAGTTTTAAGTTCTTCCTCTCACATATTTCCATTTGGCTTTTATATGCAGAATCCTGTAGCTAGATGGCATATTTGCCAAGGGTCCATCAATAGCATTGCTTTCTCAACTGATGGGGCATATATTGCAACTGTAGGGAGGGATGGTATTTTCTTCATGAGATGACTTGTGAAGCTATTAATTCTTTTGTTGTGATGATTTACCCTTACTGAATATGACTGATCTAATGCAGGTTATCTGCGTATATTTGACTACAAAAATGAACAGCTTATATGTGGTGGAAAAAGCTATTATGGTGCTCTGTTATGTTGTGCTTGGAGGTGAGTGTTTATGGTTTTTTTGTGCATGACGCATATGTAACTTGAAGTCACTTATGCCTTGTGGACCTTGCCGTATAGCACACATTCCCCTCCCACCTTCCTTTGCCCACTCCCACAGATGCCCACACACAAACAAATGCATGTTGTTTTTAATGTTTTGGCTAGAAAGAGTATCTATACTGATTGTACATGAACCAACAGCATGGATGGAAAGTACATTTTAGCTGGTGGAGAAGATGACCTAGTTCAGGTTTGGAGCATGGAAGAACGTAAAGTTGTTGCCTGGGGCGAGGGGCATAACTCCTGGGTGAGTTTCGAGCGGTTGTAACTTACCTTGGTTTCTATGCAGCATTCATGCCTTATTATCTTAACTTGTGTCTGGCAGGTCAGTGGTGTGGCATTTGATTCATATTGGTCAGCACCAAATTCAGATGGCACAGATGAAAATGTGGTCTACCGTTTTGGTTCTGTTGGTCAGGTACATGTTCAAAATAAATGGCTCATATTATGAGTTTACATCTCACTATTTTACTTGGTCTTTTATTTGCTCATTCAAGATAAAACGTTTCTGTGTTCCATAATATTTTCCTCGCCTTGCTCATAATATGACTTTCAAAGATTGATCTGTTTCGAGGTGAATCTGCTTGACAATCTCCTTTCTAGCTGTTTTTGACTTGATACTTTTTTGTAGGACACACAATTGCTCTTATGGGATCTGGAAATGGATGAAATTGTAGTACCAATGCGCCGTCCTCATGGTGGATCACCAACTTACAGCACGGGGAGTCAGTCATCTCATTGGGATAGGGCTTGCCCTGTTGGAACACTGCAACCTGCTCCAAGCATGCGAGATGTTCCAAAGCTATCGCCCCTGGTCACTCATCGTGTTCACACTGAACCACTCTCTGGCGTGATGTTTACTCATGCATCAGTTCTTACTATCTGCCGTGAGGGGCATATAAAGGTTTGGGTGAGACCAGAGTTTGGTGAAACCCAAACTAGCAATTCAGAGTCTTTACTAAGTACTAGTTTGAAGGAGAAGCCACCAATATCAGGAAAGGTTGTCAGTTCCAAGTTACAAGCAATGACCTAACCGTAATCACATTGTGTGTGTTTGGGGAGGAGGTTGCAGAACGGCGGATGCACTAAATGGAGCTCCTTCTACAAATGTTAGCAACCATTTATTTGTCTTCAGATTTGCTTGCACTGAGATTGACCAACTAATTGTATAGCGAACAATGAAGATGCTGCCGGGAACATCAGGAGGTTAGAAGAGTGTCGAAGCAGCTTGTAAGTATGATAGGCAAAAATAATTTGAGGTTGGTCTCTTGAGATATGTAATTCCTATTTCCCAACCTCATCCCTCCCTTTGACTATTTCTCCCCTTTCTTTTCAGCCAATTTTGCTAAGAAACTGTTGGTTGACAATGACTTATATCGGATTAACTCATCGTACGAAACATTACGCGGGCGGGTGACCTATTTATTTAGAGCTCTTTGTCATCGAATTTTTCTTTTGCCTGTTGGTTAGGTGAGGCAACTATGATCAAAATGTACCGTACTTTCTGATGATAGTTTAGATTTCCTTTTTCCTCGACACACAACTTCTGTGCAGAGTTGGCTTTTAGAAAGTTCGGCGTTGTCGTTATGGTGGTGTTCATTATCACTTGGATTGTGGAAATTTGGATGGATTCTTGCTAAAACTTTGCATAACCTGCAAAGAACAAGATTTAGGGTGATATTGGAAGGTGAAGATTTCACCTGGAGTTGTGATATCTGTGTAATGTGTTTTGGCTACTGTGTTATTTCGTTGTTATTGTTCTTTTTTCTAAATGCGTTGTATTGTTTTTCTTATTAGTTGTCATGTTTTCTTCACTGTCATATTTCATTTTTCCATAACTACTATGATGTGCTGCACTTGAGTCCAAACATATCCACTATGTAGCTTTTCAGTCTCCAAACATACAAACTATGTAGCTTCTGCGATATAAGCCCAGTTAGATTGAAAAGAAGGGTGGAGTTACGAGTTCGGTAGAATCAAGTAGCTTTAATTTGGCTCTATTCAAGTTTAAAAATTCATTTAATATGTACAAATATTTTATTCAGAACTCTGTAAACAGAACAAATTGTGGTTATTTGTTGTTTTGTTTAATTTAGTACAGTTCAAAATCAGCAAATTGTCATCTACCTATTTGTGGTAACAATTTCAGATTGTGTTAATACACATAATGAAAAATCTGGTGATGCTCATTTATTTTCTGAACATCCAATGTATGACGAGATATACAGTATTTAACTTCATGTATTGGTCTTTCCCCTGGAAAAAGAAAAATAAATGTTAAAATAATCATCCAAAAAGGTTGCAAAGAAGATATACTTCCTCCGTTTCACTTTGTTTGACCTGGAGTTAAACATGTCATATAACATTTGTACGGCTATAAAAACAAAGTGGAACGGAGGGAGAGTACTAATAAGGGTGTAAAATACAAAATCAAAGTGGAACGGAGGGAGAGTACTAATAAGGGCGTAAAATACAAAATCGATGAACTTACTGCATTTCTTGACCTACTGGTTGGAAACTCCATTTTTCAGTCACTGGATACCGAGGAAAAAAGGAATAAGTTTATACAGAGGCGGAGCCACGATTTTCAACTGTATGGGTTTCTGTAGTGTAGAGCAAAAGTTACTAGGTTCAGCCAAACCTGTATTCAGGCTGCTAGATTCTCCCCTGTGTTTATGCAATGGTGGTTATCGCGACTCTTATTCTTCAGCAGCTTCGCTGACCTTAATCTCCAAGAATCGCTCAACTGGCTGACGACAAATAGGACAACGATTTGTCTGGAACCTCAAAACTTTTGCACATCCACTGCACATGCACTGGATTTAAGATGCACATTATTTAGTTTTAATATCCATCAATAGTGTTACATCACAATCAATTTAAACAAGAAAAACAAAGCAACAGGCATTCCATATATGACCTCTACATTCAATAAATTTCAATAAAGGCAAAGCAATGAATCTGATGCACATTACTGAGGTGTTTCGCCAAGAAAACAAGCCCTTTTGAGTAGCAGTAGAAACTGTTTTTTTCAGAAGCTAAAAGAAGTACTTTCCAAATTGGCTAGCCAAACACACATTGCTACTCGCCAAAAGTACCTTCAGGAAAAGTGCTTTGAACAAAAAATACATTTTAAAATAAGCAGATCTTGGAATGTCGACCAAAATAGGCAATCAATTGTTAGATCAATGGTGGAGCTAGGATTTTCATGAGGGGTTCGAAATATTGAAAGTAAACACATGAAGAATAACATCTATTAGATATAGATTAAAAATAGTTTTAACAATGTAGATGAACCCTTAGGCCCTACTTGACGTGTTAGATATGCATGCTATAGTTTCATATGAAGCTGTAAAAACATGAGTAACAAGGGGAAACGAAGATAAGTTGGGATTTTAGGGGATGGGAGGAATGGTTATTGACAGGTATAGGTCACATTATAACAGTGCATTCAAGATAACATTTTGATGAAGAACAGTGTTAAGATTCGACTACAAAAAAGAGTTAAGAACAGTAAAATCCATACCATGTGGCGGCATGGAAGTACAGTAGTGTCCCGAGGTTCAGAAAGACATACGACACATTCCTTCCCATTATCATTTCCATCAAAGTCTTTATCAACTGAATTCCCAATGCCATAAATCTCTTGCAATTCATACCTCATGCCATTGACCCAGAGGATTTGCTTCACCACCCTAATTTTGAATTCGCCTTTGTCCTTTTCGAAAACTGCTTGAGTAATCTGGGAATTTGTGGACACAGACACTGCATTTCCATCCTCTGGTTCACTTTGGGCATCTTCGAATGCCTCTGCCTTCACCGCCAGCTGATATACATCTGCATTACCATCTTTCGACCATTCTGCCTCTTCAAACATTGAAAGATCAATGCCAATTCCAGAGGATTGCCTAAATTTCTGAGATAAACCTTTTTGAAATTTAATGGTTATTGGTGGAAGCAAACTTTCCTTCATAGGAGTCAAGCAACAATCTTCACCTTCTTTTGCAAAGAAAATGACAGTCAAGCTGCAATTGAGCAAAAAAACAAAAAAGTATTTTTACTATCTCAGAGTTGACAACATCGTGCAGGCAGAGGCGGAGCCAAAATTTTTAGTTTCTGAGTTCTGAATTACAAGATAATACATGTTGAACAAACTTAAATGCATGTCAAGAAGGAACAGCAGTTTATTTAACAAACTTAGCTAGGTCTTATACACTATTTAAACGAGAAAAACTATACAAGAAAAAAGAAACTAAAAAGGGAATTCATCGTATTGAAAACTCCATGAGCTAATAGTAGGGGACATGAGAAAAACAATCAACAACAACAACAACAACAACAACATACCCAGTGAAATCCCACTAGGTGGGGTCTGGGGAGGGTAGAGTGTACGCAGACCTTGCCACTACCTCGTAGAGGTAGAGAGGCTGTTTCCGAGAGACCCTCAGCTCAAGTACATCAAATTCAAGTAAAAGGCGAGGAAAACAGTGTATAAAACATAACATCCAATAAGAAAGATAGTATATAATCAACAAAGGAGACAGTAACATCCATAAAACAATGCGATAAGTGAAACGCAGTAAACAACAAAAGGCTATAGGTATCACAGACAGTAACAACCCAAACCCTCGCAAGGGAAGACAAC